>NC_051057.1:10157729-10282729 GCF_904848185.1 Acanthopagrus latus | reverse complement strand
TACAAACGAAAATGGAAAGAAACCTTAGCCAATATAAAAATGTACCCTTACATGGCACACTGGGAAATTGCTAATGGCAATTGTCTTCAACAAAGTCAACTCAAGTCATTCCAAAAAACACAAGTTGTCTCCTAGTGTAAACATACCATTGCCACCTGTGCATGTGTGTACCTGTGTGCACGTGTGTACCTGTGTGCACGTGTGTACCTGTGTGCACGTGTGTACCTGTGTGCACGTGTGTACCTGTGTGCGAGCAGGTTGCTTTTTCGTATCTCCCGTCTTGCCCTTGTTGGGCATACGGGCATGCTGTTCCTGGCAAAACTTGATGTGTCTGTCAGCCGCATTCTCGTTGAACCTCCGCTGACAGTACGGGCACTGGACATAATCTAGAGACAAAACAGGTGGTGAGAAAATATATTGGGATTTGCATCTACTTTAAAACCGCTACAGTGGCACAGATCCTGCATATAGACAATTGGAAGTTGTGTTGCATTAGGAAAATGTGACTATTTTTTGTATTTTTCTTTTCTCTTACAACTGTAAACATTAATATTTCTGTTAGGATTCCACATTCTGAGGGAATACCATTCACTTGGTCAATAATGTTTTCTACTTTTACTTACTTAACTGTGGCCCTTGTTAACAGCTGTTTTTTTGCAAATATATACAATATTTGAATACACTCTCTACAGGAGCTAGCCATTACCTGGGTCATAAGTAGGAGGAGGAGGTGGGGGTAGTGGTCCTCCATCCTTAATGACCTGACTGACTACCTTTGCAGCCCGGATGGTAGCGATGAAGTCCTCATGTTTCTTGCGCCAGTTGGAAGGTTTCTTAGGAGGTTCTGCCTGGCAGGAGGTAACACAGAGTAGAAGACCTGTTACACCAGCCTGTTTTTTTTTTTTTTAAACAAATTTTCGACAGCTGTTGCTGCTCTCACTAACGCCATTCATGCTGCCTTTTTTAAAAGCAGGATGCTTGTGCTAATATTCCGCCACTTTGTTACTTATGAAAGAATGAATTAATGAGTGTGCGATTTCGTTCCGCTTCTGATCCATCAGCAGATGCAGTAACAGTGCTGAAGCAGAGGTGAGCCGACTCGTGTGAAAGTAAGCTGGCAAGCCGGTCTGATGCCATACAGTCTGACAAATAAACAGATCCTTCACTTATGAAATAAAAGAGAAATGTTGCAGAACCAGACAACAGTAATGTGGTAGCGGTCCAGATCTTTCCTGGCCAAATCTTCAGTGAATGTCTCCCCAAAAAGAAAGATCCTTCTCAACGACTGAGAGCCAGACAGGGACCCTTATAGGGTGCTGAAGTTACCCCCTTCTGGAGTCCCTCATGGGGCCTTACTTTAGAAAAAATACATAAGGTACTGAATGGAGAAAAAAATGTGCCATGAACTACTCTACACATATGATGTCTTTCAATTTAAGAGATATATTTTTCAGGTCAAGAAATTTGCAGTTTGATAAATAAAGTAAAATACCATCTAGTTTTGTGTTATACCACTTGTCTTGCTCAACACCAACACGGCAGCCGACATATTACAATAATTTTGGTCATATTGACAACTGCAGTTACATGAAGGATAGTCAGTTTTGTGAGTTTATAATATACAGGACCAGCTCTACAATAAGTTACAGGTTTTGGTGATCATTCAATGAGACTGTTGTCTTTGTAGTCTGGGAATCGCCTTTTAAAAACCACAAAGATCAACTGAGGTAACTTCCCCTCTCAGTGTATCTAAACTCCAAATCATTGTTATTTATTTTCTTATTTCTCTATTATTATGGCCTGGAAATTCCTGTTATTTAAGTCATTGCTTCATAACTAATTAACTGTATTTCTATCAAGACTTGATATGTTGAAAGAAAAAAAAAGACAAAAACAAAACAAGCCCCCTGTCTTTCCATGGTTGCAGTCTGTGTGTTATCTAAAGCTGATGACTTCTGACAGAATTAGTTCACTGGATGTCTGCTGAGCTGCTCCTGTGGCAACATGATAACCCTGCTTACTTCCTACTTCCTGCAATATACGGTTACAGTCTTCAGTTTGGTCACTGCAACTATTTGTCTGACAAACACATATCGTTTTGAGTGTTATAAACCTTATTTACTTGATTCCCTCTAACCACACACTATCTACTGTATATTCCTCATTCTCCAAGTCCTTGACTGCATGCTGCGCTACATACCTATACATACACAGAATATCACATCCTAATGATGTGGTACGGAGAGTGTCACAAAACAAGTTGATGTATGTTCTGTGTATGCCTCCAGTGAGGGGATAAAGGGAGTGTGCTGCAGTTACTTGAAGCCAAGAAAAAGAAAGATTATATCTATTTTTCTGCTTGCATCTTCTTAGGAGGGAATTCCAGTATTGTTAAAGCAGATATCCTCAGCTGCCAGCAGTCAGATCCACCAGACTCCATTTACAGAAACAGTAACTTTATCACAAAGCAAAATAAAACTCACCAAAACCATGCTTGTTCATCTTCCCACAGTTCCAACAATCACCAACTCTGGTTTGGCTCAAATTATGGTGTTAGACATGAAAACACTGGGAGAGGTGCGGACGTCAGAGAACCAGCAGGGCAAAAGCCAGAATATTTTCCTATCTAACACCGAGGATTAAGGGCTGATTTTGACCATATTAGAGCTGATTGTGAAAACAGTGTAAAGAAGAACTAAGACATTTTTTCTGAGGTGTTTTGTTATAAATGGAGTCTGGTGGATTTGGTTAAATAGGAACTGTTGGTTAAACAAAAAGGATCTTATTCTTCAACAAAAAGGTCCGACTGTGAGGGAATCCTTTCTGTAACTGTGTCAGACACTCAGAATAACAGTCTGAGCCTGTCAGTGGCAAAAAAGGCACTAATTTGGTAATTTGGTGTTTAAAATTGCCCTCATTGCATTGCTGCCATTGCAGCCAGTGTAGCGACCGCTGGCTGAGGCGATCACCTTGACCAATTCCAAAACTTTTGCATGTTAGTCATTTTCATATTAAAATATATGAACATAGGTCCCAGTTTTAAAATTACACTAATCAACGTTCAACAACTGCCTGGCAAGAACTTCGAAGTGGGCACAAAAGGATGAGCAAGTCTTGGCTACTCAGAGTCACCTGCTGTGTGCTGTGAGATTTCTTGACAACCCCTATGAAGGTGGTGCCATAAATAAATCTCTGATTTTAAGAGGAATTGCCAAAGAGTAAGAGAGTCTACGATAGGTTCAAAAGAATCTGTGAAGCTTTCAATGACAGACAGTGGTGAGAGAAAATGAATATATAATAGGGAATAACTACTTATTGTTAGTTGTGTATTATAGGAAGATAAGGAAAACAAACACAGCTTCAGTGACTTTTAAACTACTACCACCTCTCCACCCTATTTTAGCCAATGTTTCAAGCAAGGGAACTCAGTATTTATAAAGCCAGAAACAGTGAATGAGTGCCTCTTGGGCATCAGCGGTTTAACTGTGCCAACTAATCATGTATACAGAAAGAAAGGACAAATGAAAAAAAGACGAATCAACTTACTTTTTTTTCTGAAGAAGATGAACTTTGTGACTGAAATACAATTAAGAGTGTTTTACATTTGAGAATAATCTGCCAACACAGAACACTAAATGACCTAAATGGAACAGCAAAGATTAAAAACATGAGCTGTTCACCACAGTAATGATCATAGGCTTGGGTAAATTTCAACAGCTGATTCTTTTCTGGGTTCCAGTGATTTAGGTTGAAATTAATTACAGCTACTGTTCAGATTATAATGCCATACATATGGCAGCAGCTCTGCTGTTCTGACCTGTGTGCCCAAAAAATCTAATAGTTCTAAAATGCACTGTCCAAAGCATTACTGTAAGTATTTCTGTGTAGATATGTATGTGAATAGATGAATGGATTAATGGCTTTAGATTACAGGTGGATGGGCTATTTTTATCATGAAAGTGAAAGCACCATAAGTGTATAAAATTGTTGAGTGACAACAATGTTTTGGATAACATGTAAAATTCAGCTTAAATTCATCAGATCTTCCAACAGAATAACCAGACTGACATGTATGTCTTTGAGCAGTTGTTTTCCTCCCATTAATAGTCAAATTTAACTCTCTTGGAATTATAAGTTTGATTTCCAACCCCCTTTTAAGTTGAAGTCCTACCTTTGGTTTGATAGGCTTGAGCGTGGGGATGTCCGTTCCCTCGGCTCTCTGTCTACTGGAATCAAAAACTTTCCTCCTTTTGGTCGCTGACTTTTGGCAAATTTTAGTATGCTTCTCCTGTAAAAAGAGCAAAACCATATGCAATGCACAAGGACTGTACTCCATACATCTTATTTCATTCCCCATGCTCTGGAAACACATGCCATCATCCAACTGCCATTATCGTGGCTGTCATTTACATTCAATCACATTTCAAAAATATTGTTTTTGAAAAGGGCAGATAGCATAACAAACACAATTTCTGTGACATCAGCTGCAAAGTAACGAGTGCAAACATTTCTTTCAACTGAAATCTAACTGAGAAACTACTTTCAGCATTCCACTGAATGTTGCATCTCACGGTTTCAAACCTCTAAATGTAGACAAAAGTACACATCCCCACATAATATACAGACGCTAACAAAGAAATCCATCTAGCCATAGTCAGCTAATGAGTACTTATATAAAATCATTAGTGTGTGTATTTGCATTACTATAAAACAATGTGTTCCAGTTACTGAAATCAATGTAGCTTTGATGTGGCAAATCCCAACGGTGCATTACATTTAGTCATGTTAAAACAGTGAAGTTGTGATGATGGGGAATACATTGTTTATAATAAAAACAAACATTATAATTGTTTTTTATCCATCTGTAAAAATGACTACATAGGCAACCCCTTGTACAAAATGTGTTACTCCATTATCAATCAATTATAAACAAGTCAACAGTGCATATCCTATCTTGTTGTTATAAGAGGCTTCGTTGAACTTGCTTCAAAATGCACACACAAACCCAGCAGTTGTTTTCAGTTTCATACCCTGGTGATAGATTCTAGTTTATAGCAACCATTATCTACAGTCTGCATTCCCAGGTATAGATTTAAGAACACATTCCAGTCCAACAGCATGTCCTTCAAATAAGACAGTCTAAAATCTTTCACAGATTTGTTAACCCCCCCCCAACCAACCCCACCCCTTATAAAGAGCCCATCACAATGCCCTACTGGCTATTTTGATTTTAGTTAATGACACAAGCAAACAGCTGATATCTTGTCAGCTGACAGTAACTGTGGAAAATGCTGCCACCACAGCAACCCTTCAACAGTTTTAGTTGAACTGAATCATCTTCAAAATGCCTCTGCTCATACAGCCCTGTACATTTCTTCTGGTTACTTCTTCATACCTTCATATCTCAATTAATATGTTGGAAACGACAGAAGAGAGCTTATATTCTTTTTACCAGGACTTTGGGGAAGAAAGATCTGTTACAGATGTGGCATTGAAGCAGATCCTCAGCAGGAGGAGCCTCGCCTTCTGCAATAATAAGACATTAAATCTGATATTAGTGAAGGAGGTTAAAAGTCACGGAAAACAGAAAAGTCGGCATTGAGCTGACTACTCCTGTCACACTGACACATCTGTCGTGTTTAGTCAAACATGCATGGAACAATGCTCTCATGAACTAACGTTATGTTTGGGGCATTGTTGGGACAATGGCCTTACGTTAATATCATAAAATTAATTCATTTTACTCGAATTCCATCAATAAATCCCAATTGCTTGAAACCCGCAAGTTAGTCAACAGAGTGCGAGCTAATTTTACACGTTGAAATACTAGTGTCGACAGTACTATTCAGAACAATTTGTATCCAACTGTGCCCTGCCGTCCTAACGTTAAGCTAAATCATGATCATTCGTTAGCAGCATGCTAACACTGGATAGCTCCTGTGGCTAACGCAGAGATCACACCCATACAGTCAGCGGCTAGCTTCATCCTTGGCCCTGACGTTTCCTAGCATTACTTAAGCTAAATCCCAAACAAAAAGGGAGGTCGCTGTCAAAAACTGGCAAGCTGAAACAGTACATGATTCCGCCAACTTGCAAGGACAAATACAGAGAGGTTGTGAGCCCGACGTGTCTACAAAACAGCTCAAATGAACGCCTGGACGGTTGTTTCTCTCACCTTCAAATTCTTCCATCATTAGGTTATCTCTTGTTTGATGCTGCTGCTGTTGTTACAGGCGGCCAAACATGACCGAGGAAGTGAGAGCATTCATCGCTGTGCACTTCCGGCTTCGTAAGAACACAAAGGGGAAGGTCTGAAATTGTGTGGCATTTCCTCTTTTCCTATAAAAAAAAAATAAAACAAAATAAATATGACGCTACCCATGGTATGCAACAATATGTAGGCTCTCTGACAGTGTTGTGACAAGTACACACGTTGCTTGGCAGGTTTCTTCTGTACGTACGCAATCTTGCCAAGTTTTATGTTATATGCTTTATATTACGAGCAGTTTCTCACGCGTTTCCCTCATTTAATGCATCAGCTCGATGCTATGCTATATAATTAACGATTCGCGTTCTGTTTGTAGGCTCCTGTATTCATGCGACGTTATAATTCAGGTCTAACAGACAGTGGGTTTCGTAGGCTGGAATTAAAAGGGGTTTATCTTGACATTACTGATCTTTGGCAACCAATAGCAACGTGATTGTCTGATGCCGCTTCATGTGCTAACATCCGAGCATTTCATTGGTTGTTACTGAGCCGATCGTGTCAGTGCAGTGTGTGCTTTGGACAGTGGTGGGGCATGGGAGGCAACCCCTGTCTCTCCTATTCTCCAAATATGACCAATAAGGACATCACCTTTGCCATTTTTATATTAATAAGCACATCATTTTATGGAAATCTAGTCAATTTAGGTGATCCAAGGGTCCAACAAGTAGTGAAATAAATTGAAAAATAAGTAACAGCCTATCACATCCAGATAAAAACGAGTAATTATTTATGATTTTCCTGATGAAACAGAAAACACACCCATTGTGTCCTACTTATGATGGTATTATTCAGCTTTGCAAAGTCAGTATGTATACTTTCCGCACACATTACAATGTGAGACCAATTGAATTAAGCCTTTTTCTCACTTTACTTTAAATTGTTACTTTCTTTTTCAAATTTGACAGTAATTCAACTGGAGTGTGCCCCCTTGTTGCCTTTGTTTGCCCAAACAGTAGCTGAGAGGAAGTTCCCAGTTTGGCATATTGAGCACATGTGTCTTCTCAATGGAGTAATTCAGAGCCAGATGCTACGAGACCACAGTGAATGTGGGAATAGATAGCCTCTTTGCCTTCATCACAACACGATCACTGTTCTCACACTGACTGTAATCTCTCTCTCTCTCTCTCTCTCTCTCTCTCTCTCTCTCTCACACACACACACACACACACACACACACACACACACACACACACACACACACACACACATACACACACACACACACACACAAACACACAAACAAACAGAGAAGACATATACAACAACTGCCCTGTCTGTTCATCTGACCTTTTAGCTTTCATTGAAAATTGTTAGGGTAGTATTCCTTCTGGGTTTATCTGAATGAGGAAACTTCTTTTAGAGCTTCTTCTTTTCTCCAACCACATGATTGGTAGCTTTATGATAATAAAATCATAAAAGCCATCATCTTATGTATTCGTATCCAGCACTACATTTTCTGGGTATAACTGCAACATACTGTATATTATATATATATATATATATATATATATATATATATATATATATATATATATATATATATATATATATATATATATATATATATATATATATATATATATATATATATATATATTTATTTATTTATTTATTTATTGATTTATCTTATATATATTTATTATTATTATTTTCATCAATAAATATATTGATTTATATTATCAGAATAGATAAATCAACAACTGAATAAGCACTTAATTAATTTCAAATGCTGACACAAGCCTCACACTATTACTCCACAAATAAGGGCTTTATTTTGAAATGTGTACCCGGAAGCTGTAGTGGGCTATACTGGCGTTAGCTTGACGTTGGTAAATCCTCTTTCGTGAGTGGAACGGGGAATACCGAAGTGCCATTCAAGCTGATGTGATTGACCCCTGCGAAAATACGGAAGCCCTTTAACCCAAACAGGTACCCTGCTGATTAATATAATAACGGTAGGACTTGTCTGGTGGTATCATTTCTGTGCAACGATAATGATTTCCATGCAGGCTGCGTTTACTGGCACTGACTGAGCTCTGTGGGGGTCTGTCAAGACAGAGAGGGAGAGAGAGAGAGAGGCATGCAGGATGGCTGTTGATTTGTTATTGCAATTAGTGTGAACACGTTGATCCTCCTGCACCATTAATGGCATGTCTTAAAGAAGAGGATTATCAGAGGACTCCACTGCAGACGACTATACACTCGCTCTTAATGGTTGATAAATGCAAGAGGACATCAATTATTAAGACTATTCTTTCATAAAGGTTTTCAATGGATTAATGACAGCGCATACAGGCACAAGGCAAGGGCATTTGATAAATTGTTTATATAATCCTGTTATAATCCTATAGCCCATAGATTTAATAGGATGCTGTAGAAATCACACAAATCACAACAGTCAGTCACATAAATTGTTTTGAAGTATTGTTAATATTATATTTAAGAATATTTTTTGTACTCTTTCTAAATGGATGTGAGGGAGTTTTCTGTGTGTGTGTGTGTGTGTGTGTGTGTGTGTGTGTGTGTGTGTGTGTGTGTGTGTGTGTGTGTGTGTGTGTGAGAAACAGAGAGGGTGTTGGGCATCCTTCCCAGTTACGCCCAGGCCACCTAGAATAACACTGGCGTAAGTTCACTGGACTCCATTCCTGCACTCCTCTCACCACTGCCACACTCATCGCTAATTTTCTGTTTGGCAGCACTACAAATCGAATGGTTGCAGAGCAGGAGCGGCTTAGTTTGTTTTTCTTTTCACTTTTTAGCTATTGACAGAGAGGGCAGAGCCCCCTGGCCTGTATTATTCGGCGATGTGATCATTTGTTTGCTTGCAGTCTGTGTGCTAGATGTTTTGTTGTTTAGGCCAGCTGAGCTCTGGTTCCCACATGGGAGCAAAGCCACAAGGGCAGCTCAAGCATGCCTCTACAAGAGCAGGACATGTACTCACACATGCACACACACAGTGACACAAACATGCACACACGCACAGCTGATGTTCCACATCATGGGTGCAACAGTGTGACTAAATTATGTGAACAGTTAAATGAGTATTTCATAGAATATGAGCACAGGAAACGCATGTCAAGAATCGTCCTGTCATTTTCAGTTGCAAATGTTAAACATTAAAGATTTTGTGCTTCATGTCTGTTGACACATGACTTGGAGTGCTTGTAAGGGCACTTATCATGCAGATCTTCATAATATTTTCAATCCCAGCAACACATTATTGACGATGACTCAGCATCACTGTTGGACTCCGAGGTAATAACACACATTCCACGTTTTCATATTCCAAAACAGTCATCTCGTGTCTCTGTTCCCCCACGGTGAGTGCGTGGACAACATCTGTTGGGTCTTGCCCGTCTTGACACCATTTTGAGAATGACAGCTGAGTGGGAGTGTGCTCGGATGATGACAGAGCAGGAGTCCAAAAATAGCCATGGTCAATCACAGTTTGCACGGCTCTGGAAATAACCACAGATGCATGTGGGAGCTGAGGTCATTGAAAACGTTTTGTTTTTTTTGTTTTTTTACAAATTTCCCTGTAAATTCCCACAAATTTAGACTTCGAAGTTTCAGGGAGACTTGTTTTTCTTTGTAGTCTTCTACATGATACAATTGCACATATTCAAAATGGATAAAGCTCAAGAAAAAAAAATCTGACTGATGGATTTTAATTAGTGAAAATAGGGCAGGGAAGCCAGAACCTGTTCAGTGCTGAAGGGCAGATTGATACAGGGCGTTAAATGTCAACAGACGGGTTTCACCTAAATCTCTGCAGCAACACAGCTCTGATCACGCTCCATGCTTGCTCCAAGTGGGATGACATTTGAATACAGCACTGTCCTCCCTTGTGCCATAATTACCCCTCTGAGTGTGTGCTTTTTGGCTACTGTATTGCACCAGTTCAAGAACACCCTCAATTGTGCTTTCATTCCGTTGCCCAGTTGTCCTCCTGCAGTATTTTGTTTCTTCCGTGTCACTGGTGTCGCCTGTACCCTAGACTGAGATTAAAATAGATTAATCGGGGATTAGGTCATAAGATAAGAGGAGGGAGGGATGTATTGAATGAGTGCATGTGTCACTTTCTTCACGTCAACACAAACCGCGGATGCATCCATGTGCGCGAAGCTGCCCCGGACAAGCCGCTCAAATTCTCAGCGTCTCTGCTATTCTCCTCAAAAGAAAATGGGGCGAGTGTGCTCATTTGTGCCCTTGTGTGTCTGCGCGCACTTGTGGTAAGTGTGCGCCGCTGTGTGTTCCAGGCCCTGCTATGGTGAGCCGCGTTAGCGATGACGGATGTGGAGGCGACCTATGAGGACTTCATCGCCTCTCGACGGTCCGGCCGCAGGAACGCCATCCATGACATCCAAGCAGCCGCTGGAGGGCAGGGGCCAGCCGACCTGTCGCAGAGCCTGGCGCAGCTCAACATCAACAAGTCAGGTGAGGGGCCTCAAGGTAATCACAGCACATGCTTTCACAGTGTCCACGGCAAACAGCTAAATATTGCCTGGTGTGTACATCTATGTATTAAGTCAAAAAAATGTCCTTGATGGCCACCGAGGGAGAAAGGGTATACTGAAAATGAAAGCTGAACTTCACTCATAAATGTGCTTTCCTTGATATCACTTCACTTCGCTGTCCAGAGTCGTGTACGTGCACTAAAAGGAGACTTGTTTTTTATAAACTGATATCTTTATTTCTCTAAAAAAAAGTCTGGGAACCATTAGTTTATGAATCTTCTTCTTCTACCTTGGTGACTTCCGTCCCTGCCGTCTTCCGGGTGACCTGCTCACTGAATCAACCGTCCACTTTTGCATCGCTGACTTGGTACTTGCGCATTAATCTGACTGTTTGCCTCTCTCTTTTATGTCAGGTGATGAGAGCGAAGATGCCGAGAAGAGCCAGGACTCTCCAGCTGAAGAAAAGGAGACTCAAGCTGAGGGCAGCTGAGCAGCGACGGGCTGCTGACATTTGGGAACTCAAACAGCCCCTTCTTCTCGTCCACCTGATCCCTGAGTGCTAGGCCTCTCTGTCTGGCCGGGTAAATCTAATCACTGTGAACAGACACAGCAAAATCCTCTCCTGCCACCATCCAGCCATCAGGAAGTGATCCCTATGGCAACCACAGCGCAGTTTCCCTTCTGCACTTGGGGTTGTTCCAGTTTCCTTAAAAAGCCTCCTTTTCTCACTGCCTTCCCGTCATGGCTGCTGATGCGGGATTGGATGTGATGCACGACAAACGCAGCGTGACGTCAACAACCACAACCAGCCTTGTGTGACTGACAGTGGTCCTGAGAGGAGTGGAGGGAAAAGAGGCCGCTCAGGGTTTTTGGGGCAAGCTTAAGTGTATCCACTGAATTAAAATTTTGTCTCACCCCCCCACCACCTTCGCCTTGAATCAATCTCCACTGATGTGGCTGAAACTCTTCCAGGGAACTGGGGACAGTGATTGGATACCTACTCTTCCTCTGCTCCTCTTACATCACTCAGTGCTCACTTTTTTTCAGTATCCCCTTTGGATCTCGCTCTATCCATCTATTGGACTTTGTGTGAGCTTGCTGGACATTATCTCACAACTGCACCCGAGTGTTTTTAACGTGACGCTGAACATCTGGGTGGAGGGTGGCGTTGTGTGTTTTGTTCATACTGTCAGGTGACATATGGCAGATTTGCTTGGTACTGCTTAATTTACGACATGAACATTTTGCAAGTTTGTATGCAGTGAGTCACTGAATTAATGAGTTAAACCTTCATTATGAGGTTGATATTGTAGTTATTCAGGAACTAAATCTGTTTGGTTATATTATTGTATATCATATTTAAAGGTGCAATATGTAAAACGTTAAGTTCAGAACATTCAAAAATGAATTTTAATCAACAGAATGATCTCTATATGTTGTGTAGAAGAGATATCTGCTGAGGTTCACATGCTAACCAACTAGCCATGGGTCTGAAAACCTATTTCTCCCGCTGGCCCAAATCTCCTGTACAAGCGGTGTAAACACCCACACTCCTGTCATGGGCCAGCTAGCTGCACGGCTAACTGAGCTAATGAGCTAACAAGCTACAGACATGGATGCATAAAATAAAGACAAGATACTCTGGTGACATGTTGCCCCTGTTTGAGTGGGGGATGAATTCAAGGTGGCCATTTTTTATTTATTAATTCTATTTTTTTTTTTTTTTTACATATTTCACCTTTAAAAATTCCACTTGTCTGCAGCTGGCTGGGAAGTCTTGAGCCTTAGTAGAGTGTGATGGAGAGATGGACGCTGGAGTGTGTATGTGTATGTGTGTGTGCGTGTATGAGGATATGGTTCAAATGTGGTTTACAGTGGATATTGAGATAAATGATTGATTCCCTGCTGGAAATTAGGAAAGTTACGGGACTGATTGTGCTCAAATACATTAGTGTGTTATTTATCATGTATTTGTGATATTTGTTTATATTAGAGGTATGTTTAATACCTCTCTGTGTTACGGGGTGTCCGTGAGAATGATGCTGGGATTGTGCAGACTGCTCATGACTTTTGCATTTCCCCTTTCTCTCGTCAGTCAACCTTTTATTTTTACACCCCCCCCTCTACTGTGATGGTTGCTATAATACACTGCCTGTTCCTGTTGTACCAGTCAAATTTATGGAAATGATCTCTAAAACTGGGACAACCTGGGATTCATATAACACTGGCACAATGGTGCATTGAAAGTAAAGGTGTCGTGGGCTTTTTCTACATTGTATTTAGAGGTCCAGAGGAGCTCATACACTGAATCAGGTATCAGTGTGATTTAATGACCGGCACTGTTGCACTGCAGGCACCTAGAGCTCCCACGATCACGTTGTATCTTCCACGTTGTTACAGCTCATTCATGTGTCATGTCACCCTGTTGTCAGTGACTTTACTATACAATGCCCCCATACTAAGTTTTGTAACCTTTGTAAGTGTTGATGTGCAATTAAACCTCACCTGTGAGAAATGGTATCGAGTCAGGACATGCATGGTGTTCTGTGGACAGAGGAGAGGGCTGAGTAAGATCATTGTCTCCCTCTAGTGGAAATGTTCCACTAAATGTTAGTATCTATTTACTGATAGTTAATAGGTCATTCCTGCTCTATACTGTTGGATGGGATGTATATTGTAAATGTTGACCCATGTGATAGGATTGGTACTCTACAATCACAGCTTACTAGTTAAAGTATAACTAGTACAAAACAAGCTATTTACCCATTAAGAGGCACAATGAGGATAACTCACTTCCTAGTATGTAGGGCAGCCTCACTGGCCTTACATCATTCCTTAGCTACTGGAAGGGAGACTTTGAGGGCGCTTTATCTGAATCAGAATCAGGTTTATTGCAACATGGAATTTGACCCACTGTTCTGGTGCACAACAGTAAACATCCCACAATGCAAAATTGCTCTGGCAGGGTCACAAGCCATCTAACCCACCTGCACTCTACCCATCTGTGTCACGTGGGCTCAGTTTTAGTGGAGTTGTCCTTTAAGGAATCCAGCCATTCTCAATTTCGTCATTTACCTCTAAATAATGTAAAATGAGTATCGTCTCCAACGTGGAACGGAGAAGATAGGGACAGCTATGGTCATACAGCTGACTGAGATATGGCAGTGTCATGGGCTATATGTGTCCCGTGGTCTGGCTACCAGATCTGGACTTTGAATCAATTGCTCACTGCCAAATGTAAGTAGGTTGTGTGGCTTGTCACTAGGCCAGAGCAAGTTTTGCCATGTGGGAGAGCGAGTTAAAAATTTGGGATTGATAAAATGAAAAAACAAGTAAAGAATTCAAAACTGACAGTTAAGTATGATCGAAGAAATACATACAATATACCTAATCTCCACTACTGTGATCTGACTGCACCACTGATATTTTCACATCTGTAGGGAGCACATGAAGAACACATTATTCTAATCATTCTATACATCTGTTTTTATTAAGCCTTTCCTGATTAAAATAGATACTGTGAAGTATAGGCCTATGTAATGTAACTGATAGTATAGTGCATGTGCGTAGTTGTACAGGCCTTCATCACAAAGCTCACAAAGCTGCAATGTGCCAAAGATAAAGCAGGAGCAGATCAAATGGACTTTGCATAAGAGTGAACTTACTTATATATACAGGCTAAGAGTGATAAGACATGTGTTCACGTGCTTAGCCAACAGATGATAAAATGTACTGATAGACTCACTTACAGAAAATAACTATGATTGCTTAACTTAACTTCTTTATCTTAACTTCTTTTGAGTCACCCTAACTCAAGAACTCGAATACATCTTCAGCTTGAATTTCTTTTCTTTCTTTTTTTTTAATGAAAAGGAGGTGCACAGGTACAATAATGACCAAAGCAGTACAATAGAATAATGGAGACTACATGACAGTAATATATATATACAAGCATAAGCAACATTTTGATCCATACGAAATCAATAAATCTGCACGTGTCTTAATAAACATCTCAAGAAAAATCTGTTACTGTTCACTATGAAAGAGACGGGGAGACATGCATGAATCCACGCACGCCCTCATTGCGCTTTTGTTTAAACTTATTCAAACAGTGTCACGTGCCAGACAGCACAGTTTTTTGGGAGGGTGTTGCGGACACGCTGGCTAATTTCCTTGTGGGATGAAAAATCCATGCACGCCATTTTGCAGCTCAGCATTAATGTATGCTCGTCCTACTTCTTTAAATGTTCTGCCGTCAAGAACCACGATGAAACCGGGCTTGCCTGGGTTGACAACTGTTGCGAGAACCACACCTGCAAATAGAAAAGGACAAGGTGTTATCATTAAAGATGTAATCAATCAGTGGGGGGGTCTTATCTTTTAAGCCCGGTATCCCTGAGAGTTTGTACCCTGGCTGATATATAGTATCGTACATGCACCACGCACATCACACAGTATTCTCACCATCGTCCTCTGACTCTCCATTTGGTCTGGGGATGAACACAGGCTCTGATGGCCAGCAGTTTTCCTCACTCCAGTAAACCCTTTCCTTGGTTTCTGTGTCCAACTTTGCAACCTACAATAACCAAAAAGTTAGAAATGTTTTAACTTAGATTGTACAAACAGGTCATAACAAAGCATTAAGGGTCCCATCTTGTAGAAAGTGAGTTTTCCATGTCTGTTTGCTTGTATAGCAGGTGGCATATAAAACACTTTATAGGTTTCATCATGCTCAGTCCATGACAGCACAGCCTCATTCAGAAGCTGTCAAGACTTCTGTAAGGTTCTTATGTCCCAACTAAACAGTCATCACCCTCTGCCATGCCCCAGAACAGTTGCAAAAACACCAACAGAGCTGATGCAAAAGATGGTAGGTGCTGCCTGCTCAGGCACGTGAGAGCTGACCAATCAAAACAGGCTGAGCTTTTCAGAAAGGGGGCCTTAAAGAGACAGCAACGTTTAGACAAATTAGTCTTTTTAACAGTAAGGCATGTAAAGATTATCGAGCAGCTGATCAAAGTAAAAACTCATAAAAAAAACTCTTTTCCTTGTATTAGGTTGGCTGGCTTTAGTCAAAGTGTTGGGTCAGCGTCACTGATCATTTAGTAACCAAGGAATTCTTATTCAGCAGGAACCCTGTGCTTCCCAGTACCACTTAAAGTTATCAATCAATATAAGCTGTAGGTCTTTGAAAAGACACACACACACACACACACACACACACAGGCACAGGAATAACAAGCAGACTCCACACTTTGCTAAATTTAATCATCAAATGACTGCAGTTTTACTTTTTCAGCACATTTAAGTCATATTCATGTTCCTCATTCTTGCGGTCGAAAGGAGATGTATAATAAGTAGTGGGTGACATTATTGTGTCACTAATGTCACAAATTTAAGTTCTTATAGCAAATGTTTGTTGGGAATAAAGTCATTTATTGATTACATTTAATTTGTTGTTGAGGAAACGAACAATAAACGTGCTCTAGGTCAAGTCTGACGTAAATGTGCAAGGTCTCATCTTCCTGAAGGAAATCCTAGCAATAACTTTCCTCAGCATGATGTTTACCTTTTCCTTTTGGTCATCCTGCCTTTTATTCACCTGGGTATAAAACTGTGTAAAGCCAACATCTAATCACCATTAAAAATTTCAAAGCTCTCTTATGTTCTCGGGATTCTGCGTCAAGCGGGAATGATAAACAAAATCGAATTGTTTAAACCAAGACGTTTCCTTTTTCCTTCCTCTTTGCGGACACTTAGCATCTGGACCGGATGCCGTGAGATGCAGAGGAAGCTCTCTTTCAAAGTAAAAGAGCTTTGTTGCTCAAAGTCTGACTTAACTTATCGCTTCTTTGAATTGTTTCAGATCCCTAAATGTATAAGTGCACCCCATGGAAAGGATGTGTGGGTATTAGAGCCAGAGCCATAAAATGCATTGTTGGTGCAATTAGTGATTCAGACATTAACAAAGTGTCCTTCTGTTTTGCCAAGTGGTAATTCTCAGTTCTGCAATTTGCTTCCTACCTCTTAAAAAAAAAAACAATGCAACCAGGAACATCTGTTTCCCAATTGCCCTGCATCTGAACTATCTGCTCTTCAACAGTCTGCACGTTCCGGGTTTCTCGTGGCTAACAACCATAATGAGACTGTCAGAAATCACAAGAGGGATGTTCCCACTAATTTAACACAATAGGTAATGTTACCATTTGTGACAACGCAGAGTCCTCCACACCGCTTCCGTAGACAAACCGGTGCTTCTTGCCGTTGAAGTCATAATTTATTCTGGGTAATTCGAAACCTGGTGGAAATGTTTTAAAAAGACAGAATTTTGTATGTGCACAAACAAATCAAATACTCTTAAAAAGTGCAATGTTGGTTGAAAATAAAATTATTGACAGAATAATATCCATGTATTGTATTGCACATCATGTTAGCATGCTCACCAGCTAGCCACAACCTGTTCCTGGTAGCTGCACGGCTAAATGAGCTAACTAGTTCTCCTACAGTTGGTGGGAGTTAGCATTTAACCACAATATGCTGAGTCCTCTTTGTTTTGAGTGTGAATATCAGTTTATACGTCTGTGAATGTAGCTGGTCTTTGCTTGTTAGCTGAGTTAGCCAGGCAGCTAGCTGGACCTCCAAGGGAGTGTTGAAATTAACCCCACTTACACAAGAGTTTTGGACCGGTGGAAGAGAGAGGTTTTCAGGCCTGTGGCCAGCTGGTTAGCATGCTAACTTCAGAAGATATGTCTTCCTGTTAGAGTAGCAGTGGTTTTACCTTCACAGAGCACCTCGGCCTGGCACAGCAGTTTGCCTTCTTTCTCCTTCACAGCACTGGCTGTTGTGTATTTGAGTTTCACCAGGTCCTCTCCAACAGCAATGCCCTACAGACAAAAAGGAAGTGTTAAGCATTAAAGGAGACATCTTCTTGAATTTCAAGATGAATAAATTGATTAAAATAAAAAATCCTACCTTGTCTGAGTGGATGGGAAGCGCAAATCTTTTGTAGCCTGGTTTAGAGTAGGCATCGTCGTGTGTGTTTGTATTCAATTTGCTCAGGAAGAACATATCGTAAAGGCCTTTATCTTTGTAGGCGATGACATCGAAGACCACATGACCGTCATCCTCGTATGCGTTCACGTGATGGTAGACGACCATTGATCCAGTGTAGTACTTTGTCTCGACCTCTTTGCCTGTCCTTCTGTCTATCAGGTGGATCAGTGTCTGTAAAAGAAACAGAACATTTAGATGACGGCACAGCGTGACACTAGGAGAGGAAATTAAAATCTACAGTCCATCATACTGGTAGACTCAGAAACAGACACAGACAGCAGTGATCCCTCACACTTTCATCGGGGCAGTATTTCATGCAGCTCGCCCAGTTGACACCCCTCATGTACGCAGTGGCCATCTTGAGGATGTCCAGTTTCAAAGGCTGCTCGATGAAGACGAAGTAGTTGTCAGTCATGCCGAAGCTGTGGTAGTAGCTGGGCGTGAGCAGCGAGCGGCAGGGAATGGAGCAGACCACCTCTGCATTCTTCAGCACAGGCACATTCTTGCCTTTGTCTGAAGGTTTAAAGCAAACAACAACAGAAGACATCAGTTAAAGACAAAGACACCTATTTTGTCAAAACATTTTATCAATATTTTTTAAAAAATGCATCAAAAGTTTCAGTTAATCATTTGCACAGGGCATTCGAACCCTCTATAAGAAACTCTGACTATTTAATACCCAAAAGGTAATGTGACATGTGTCGGTATCTGAAAGTAAACAGTTATGAAGATGCATTTAAATATTTCTGTTCACTTTCACAGAATGAACTAATCGACCCAGGCACATGAGCCTCCTGTGCTGGGGTTCATACCTTTCTCTGCAACAGCAGGGACTTTGAACAGCAGGTATTTCGTCTTGCCCTTCTCTGCTATTGAAGTTCCCATGTTGTAAGCATTGCCCTCTTTGTCATAGTGTGGATGGGATGAAGCCAAGTTTACCGGCAGGTACTTCAAGTAGTCCACCTGTGTGAAACAATTCAGCAACTTGTGAGTTCTTAAATGAAAATGTTTCATTTGAACCAGGTGTCAATAGGGAGATCAGTTCAAGAGCGGCAGACGACGTTACCTTGTCCTGAGTTTCTAGGGTCACAGGATCAATTTTGCGGATGTAGTTGGTTTCAGAGGTGGCAAAATAGTCGTTCCCGTATTTGATGAAATTGCTTGCCCCGTTATCGGTGAAGTCAGGCACCGTGTGGTTGAGAAAGGTTATAGCCCTGAGAAGAAGACAGTTTTAGGAACGATCAAGCAGCCTGACTTCCTCACAGTCGGAGTCCCCTGGAAATGTGTGGGTCGTTTGCAAAGCCACAGCAGTCAGGAAGGTGAACAGCAGGGGCGTTTCTCCATCACAAAAGACTAATTATGCTAATACTGGAACACCTAGAAGAGCTTTTTGCAATGTTAATTGACTAACACTATTTATTTCTTGTAAAGTGGTGTCATTCAAGTATCACAACTAAATAAGCTGACACTACTACAGTAGTTAAATAAGAGGAATAAAACAATCTTAAATAACATATATTAATATATAATATAAAAGAGCTGGTCTGATTAAATTAAGAGCACGCATACTTGAAAATGAAGTTCTTGCTTGGGTCTGGGTATGCCATTGTCCCCATCTCCGACACCACTATCCTGTTTGCAGCCATGTTAGCCTTATAGGTGTCACTTCTAAGAAATCTGCTCCTGTGGGTCACTTCACCTGTAAAGACAAATAAAACTCTTTAAATTTCTACGTATAAGTTGTCTTTTTCAACAAGCTCTGCTCACTGACACTGTTACAGACCCGCTGTTAAACTAACAGTCAGTTTCCTTATTTTGGGAGAAAAGTTAGAGGTTAGAAATACAAAACCAACCGTCTTTGAAGTTGAAGCTGTGCATGATGGCCATCCCATCGAACCAGTGATCGTAGCTGGTGTCCCCGACTGAAAAGATGCCGGGGCCGTTACGCAGCAGTGTGCCTTGTAGCCAGCGAGGAATATTCCCTGTGTGAGAAGAAACACAGAAAAAAAAACATAAAACACACAGCTATGTCACCAAGACAGTGCATTTTCTTGTTCATTCAACAGTTAAAACTCAACCTACCTTTTACATCTGCCTTAGAGGGCTCCGGCCTCTCCTCTGCGTTCTTGGAAAAGTCCATGGTCATGTATGCAGACCAAGTAGTGAGGAACAAGCAGAGGTGTCTGAATAAATACTGCAGGCCGACAACAGTGGAAACCACTCCCCTTAAAGTTCCACTGTGTCTTAGAGAGGGAAGGGGGAGGGTAAGAGGGTTGTTAGAATCTTATCTCTCATATTAACATATCTCTCTGAGCATAGAGGTGACTGTTCTCTGTGACGATCTCACTGAAAATATGCAGCCCAGCTCAGTTCAGAGAAAAAGGTTCAACTTTGAAAGCGTACTCTGAGTCAACTACCGACTGATAATTTCTTATCCGTTCCGAGGTTACTTGGAAATTTCATTTATTCAGAATAGGAAAACTGACTTTTCCCCCCAAGATCATGTTTTGTATGAGCCATCTTATGAAAAATGGGATCAGCCTCCCCCTGTTCTCCTACACCACGCTACAAATCTGACATCATTCTGAGCAAAGGACAACATGTGAGATTCATCAAACTGGTCCTGAGTGATGGTGGTGAACGTATTGTTTTGCCCCAGAAAAGTGCAGAGCTTCTACCAGCCTCCATGAATTTACATGTGCATGGCAACAGAAAAAATGTGTTCTATCTCATATCAAACCACATCTGTAATACATGCTGGTCTGATTTAAGGGGCTACATGGCTTAACGCCACCATCTGTACTTTCTCTTATGTGTTTCGTTTAAGTTTTTTGCTTTCTACTTTTCAGATTTAATTGCTTTTCATTGGGGCACTTGTTAGCAAAATTCATGGTTCCAGTTACCACAGCAAGTCGTCCAGGTCCTGAAGCAGCAAAACAGCCCCAGACCATCACACTACCACCACCATATTTTACTTTTGGTATGATGTTCTTTTTCTGAAATGCTTTGTTACTTTTACATTAGATGTAAAACTTTTGTCTTGTCAGTAGTATTTTCCCAAAAGACGTAGGGATCATCAAGATGTTTTCTGGCAAAAGTGAGACAAGCCTTTATGTTCTTTTTGCTCAGCAGCGGTTTTCATCTTGGAACTCTGCTATGCACGCCATTTTTGACCAATCTCTTTCTTATGGTGGAGTCATGAACACTGACCTTAACTAAGGCAAGTGAGGCCTGCAGTTCTTTGGATGTGGTTGTGGGGTCTTTTGTGACCTGTTGGATGAGTCGTCGCTGCGCTCTTGGGGTAATTTTGGCAGGCCGGCCACTCCTGGGAAGGTTCACCACTGTCCCATGTTTTCGCCATTTGTGGATAGTGGGTCTCACTGGATAGACTGATAGATCTCAGTCACTTCCTTTCTCATTTGTTCCTGATAGCTTTCGAGGATCCTTTGGTCTACTTCATTTTGTCAGATGTGTCCTATTCAAGTGATTTTTTTGACTGAGAACAGGTGATCAGCAATCAGGACTTGGTGTGACTAGAGAAATTGAACTCGGCTGTGACAAACCACAGTTATGTTTGAACAGGGGGGCAAACACTTTTTCACACAGGGCCATGTTGGTTTGGATTTTTTTCCCACTTAATAATAAAAACCTTAATTTAAAAACTGCATTTTGTCTTTTCTTGTGTTATCTTTGTCTTATATTTAAACTTGTTTGATGATCTGAAACATTTAAGTGTGACAAACATGCAAACAAATTAAGAATTCAGGAAGGGGGCCAACAATTTTTCACACCACTGTACATTGTCAAATTCAACCTTTGAACATTTGAACCATTTTTGCTTTGTGTTTACCTCTTCCAGCACCTTTGGCTTCTCTGACTACATTTCATAATGTGCAATTCACTTTTATTGATGTGTATCAGTTTCTTGAGTTGAGTAACACTGCCTAGATATAGTGTTATTGAATAGCCTGGTTATACACAGCATGAAAACAAAAAATTGGAACTGATTAGAGTCACATTCCTGCCAGGAGTTTCATTGTGAGTTCATTCTGATCTTAGATCTTAAGCAGTTTCTGCTAATTGAGGTTTAAATGTTACTTTAACTTACATCACTGGATAGCATCCTAACCGAATGTAACCCTCTGCTTTTTAATCCTTCGCTATCAAGAACAGGTTTTATTGTGCTGAGTTATTTTTCTAGGAAGGATGTGCGATGTTAGCGTAGCAGTGCTGGGGTTGAGTCTGTTTGTTCCCCAGAATAGCAGGCATAACCTTGACGCAAGTGTACCTGTCCTGAGATGGCCGGAGGCAATTTGCAGGTTACGTCTTACCTCTTATCTATCGGTGCTCAGCGCTGCTCTGATGGTCCAGTTTTCTTATCAACGCCAAACAAGTTCCATGAAATCATCCTCAAGCCCTGACAATAGCAGCAGCACTTTGCAGAACTCAGATCTCCACCCACTCAACCATCAAGACATGACACTTGTGAGAATTTCACTAAAGATTAATTTCTTCTATGTCATTAACAACTTGTTACACAAGGGATGCTCCCCTTATTTATGAGTGCTGCAGTGGCATGTTGCTTCAAAACTTTACTGAGATTGTTTGAAATATTAATTGATACCTGACTGCTGCAATGGGAGCGGTTCAGTCCCAGATATGTCCCTCTTGGGCTTGCTGAAAAAGTTACGGCCCTGTCTTATTCCACAATCAAGAGTTATGTCCACTGACAACTTTTTCAGCTTGAGATCAACAGGGTAAACATAATCCCTAGTGGAGGGAAACATATAGTGTGGTGCCATAAAGTGTTAACAGATAATATTTCAATTAAAGGTTGAATGGGTACAATAAAACAGTGTCTAATAAAATGACCTCTCTTTGTGTGTGTGTGTGTGTGTGTGTGTGTGTGTTAAAGGGAGCCTTTAAGACAACAGCGCCCTTCAACCAGAATGAGATGTTCAGTCCCCCGCAGAGAGCATGCATCTGCTCTGATAATAGTTTTGTACTTTGATCACTCTGAGGAGCCAGACCGTCATGAAAGTCATGAAAAGTTACCTTCTCATTATAGAGTATTTGAAAGTCAATTTGAAAAAGGGCCCGGCTGTCTGTGACCGACAATCAGATCACTGGATCCAAAGTCCCCTGCTGCAGTTAAATAACCACAGCATGCACTCAGTAACACCAGAGAAAAGTTACTGTCCTACTGGATGCATTGCTAGATCTGCTGTAGTTTCGTCGTAGCCACGGCTTGGATTTTTACCACATTATTCACACTATTCCCGACTAATATCGTGGCGGTTAAAATGTATTAACAAGATGAATGTTAAAGTGACTCAGTCAAGTGAAAAAAAGGCTGTTACATTTCAGCATTAAAATGTAAGATTTTTTTGAGTACTTCTGAATGTGTATAAACTTCATCCACATTTCTAAGGCGACACATAAAGAAAGCACTGAATCACAAAAAAAAAAAAAATGAAAAAATGAGAAGGCACAAAATAATGTTGTGTATTTGCAGTAAAATATAATGAAATAAAACCTGAAATACGACACTGTGGTGGGCAGGTGCACGCTAATGATAAAGTGAAACAACTGTAATGTCGACTAGATTATGGACATGTGAGAAGTCAAGTCAGGGGATATCTGTGTCAAAACATGTCAGACTGATACGCTGTAAAGCTCCAGCAGGGCAGAACAGTGTGTGTCTGGGGTTTGGGACTTCCTCCACTGTGTCCAAGGACTGTGTTTGGCTTGCAACCTGTTCATCAATAAAGATTCAATCTTCTTCTGAGTGTTTATTTTCCTGTGTTGAGAGAATCCATACATGATAACACTGCCCTCTAGTGGCTAATGTAAGGCTGTTACGGTAATGACAAAAACTCATGCTGCTCTCTTTTTCTTTTACATAACTGGTTAACTGTGACGAAAATGAAATCACTGCTGACCATTTTCAGGCTTGCGCTCCTCCACTCAGCGCTTCCACACATATCTGCGGGCAGGAAATGTGAGCAGCTGGAATGCAAGCCAATTATTGAAACATTCAAAACATCCAAAAAACACCTCCACTGACTGAAAGTTGAACTTGTTAACTGAAATCAGGGAGCAAACTGTGCCACTGTTTGACAAAACTGAACTGGTTACAGTGTGTAGCCATGGAAGTTTTGTCTGTTGTCAGCCGAAGCATTTCACTGTAAGCTTAATATACTTTACTCTTCTGGACAACTTGGAAAATGAATACACCTTGTGAAAACAATGTAACCATGTAAAGTGGGCATAGAGACTTTGTGTTAGGAGGTGCTTTATTGCTCCTGGTGACTTGACAAGTGTTGTAAAATAGAAAAGGAGC
Organism: Acanthopagrus latus; assembly: GCF_904848185.1. NCBI lineage: Eukaryota > Metazoa > Chordata > Actinopteri > Spariformes > Sparidae > Acanthopagrus > Acanthopagrus latus. Next base: position 10,258,608 of record NC_051057.1, on the reverse strand, counting down.
CAGAGTCAGTGCAAATATGAAACTGTAGCCATTAATGACATTGTAATGATTAGATGTTGAGGTCATGGCAGCATGAAGAAATCCACACCTAAAACAACAAAGGCTGATTGAAGGAGCGAGACAAGTCAGAGCCCGAATGACGGCCGTCACGTGAGTTAATTTGGCATTTATTGTAAAGAACAAATGTAAATGTAAATGACAAATATTTGCTCTTCTCCATTACATTCATAGAATGTCACTTAACACTCCACCGACTCACATCGCTCCACCATACAACATTCAGAACAGAAACACCAACAGCAGTTTAACTATCTGACAGCAGCAGTGCGCGCTCTCCGTTACCTCAGCATCTGCGTTGTTGTATGTCTGCCTCTTTTGGATTAATAAATTAAAGACAATGGTACGCATATAATGCAGAATGCTCGTACTGTGGCAAACTGTGTTGATTAGTATTCAAGTATTCCCTTACCGATTATTTCTGTGCTGGATATTATACTATTATCTGCCTTGTGATGTTGTCACCACATCGTCGTCAACATCATCATCATCTGCGGGTTACATTATGTGGCATAGTACAAGAATAACGTTTATGTAGTAAACATTATGTACATGTACTAAGAAAAAGAAAACGGAGAACAAAATCTACCTTGCAAATGTATATGCTTTTTTTTTTTTGTTTACAGTGCAATCCCCATGCAATACCACATGCAATTATAGAGGGTGCATGAAGAAGAATATTGACCATGCATGACCTTGTCACACAGAGCCTCCCCCCTGGTTCTACCAGAAGTGGCCTGCCGTCCTGAGACCCTCACATGATTTCCATTTAACTCCAGTGAAATATTACATCAATACAATATAACATCCTGACTCTTTTCTAAGGTGTGAGAGAGTGATATCCACATGTAATGTAGATGACATGCGCCCATGTCAAGTCTGCCCTGTGTCAAGCATCCTGCCTGCAGTCCAAGGTGTGGCTGAAAGCAACCTTTCACTCTGACCAGAACACACTGGGCTGAGCAGTGACTAGCCACGGCATAAATGCGAACAGAGTCCGTCTAAACCATCAAATCAAGTTGGCACTGTTGTATGCAAATGCTCATGGGTTTAAAAATGGAAGTAATGGCTTAAGCACCGGCACAAACACATAAATCTTTGACATTTTAAAGCCATAACAAAAACAAAAGCACTAAAATCAACCAGCCTTAGAAAGCCTCTCGCTTTTACATTTGAAACTGATCTATCACAGAGGCCAAACTACCACGTTAGACAGGCATCAGACATGGAAAAAAACACACTAAGTAAATCACCAAATAATGACACATTTTTCAGTACAGTGAGGAGTTTCAACAAAATATTCACTGTGCAATCATTTGTTTGTTTTTCTTTAAAAAGGCAACAGAATCAAACGCTGAACATAGAAAGGCGCACCCTCACAAACTAGCCATCCCCCGTTTCCGTTTCATAAATCATTTGACAGAAGCTTTTGATGTACAGCTCAGAAAGGTACATTTAGAATGAAAATTCAAGTACATGTTTCATAAACCATAAATGAATCGTGACTTGACTAAATTTGATCAAGTGATATATTTGTCTTTAAAAACCTCTGAACGTTTAGATCAACGTGACTGCGTTGCCATGTCCGCAGCATCCTCACATCCGTCTGATGAATAAATATGGGAGAGCGCTCCGTTTACCAGCTGGCTGGAAATCAAACGTAATATGAGACGGAATCTGTCACAAAGTTCTGAAACAGGTAGAGTGTTTCGAACAGATATTCAACTATTACCATCTGAAACACTGATTATTATCTTTGATTTGACATGAGGCTCAAACCTGCAGGAACACGCCCGTTCTGTTTTCAGAATGAAAGCACTCAAAACGTGTGCTGAATTGAACTGCCTGGCTAAAATTCCTTCACTGAAAACACACATAGCAGCATGAAGCTGGTTGGCAAACGTTGCCCAGGGGTAATATTCGACAGTTTGTGACTGAAAAGAAATGGAGATATCGTGGATATTCTTTGAACCCAAGGTCAACAGCTCTCCCACCGACCCTGTATAAATACACATTTCAAAGCAGCTGCTCTTTCTCCGCACTCTGGATCGGAAAGGTTTTCCTATGACGACTTCAGGTCGCTTTCACCCCTGAACATGCATTGCACAATGTGAAATAAATATAATGCTGGCTCCCATCAAACAGCATCAACAAGACATCTCTGACAATTTTCCCCATCCTGTGAGATATCAGGCTGTATACACATCAACTTACGAGGGGACTTAAAAAGCTATTGCCATCTGTCGCCTTGATATTTCTGTGAGGAAAATTGACGTTCTTGCATTGTTTAATCGCAGCGGACACACAGCATTGACATTCAGTTTCCCTTTTAGCGTGTCTAAGGTACTCTGTACACAAGTCTCCTTTTCATTAAAGACAGTTCAATAGTTTGTATCTGTATGAATCTATTTTGCCTCGACGCCAGCAAGACAAAAGAAAAAGGACTACATACAGCGTACTGATGCCCGTTCAACCCTACGTTACCTAAGTTAATCATTCAAATGCAAAGTAAACCAAGAATCGCAATATTCTGATTAAAGTCTCAAAAGGCTGGCTTTTTAAATGAACCTCTTAACTGAATGACAGTGGGTGAGTGTTGAACTGATTTATCTGCACTTGTTCGTCTCTGTGATTGCACTTAACGTAATCTCCTCTTCTGTCAATCAATCCCTGCAAATTATAACTCAAGATCTACTGAGGAAAAAGAGACCCTCTCCTCAACAGGCATGTGACAATGATTTTATGGCACTGACCATCAATGAATCACTGAATGCTTTCGAGGTCTTTGCTGCGTCACCCACGTCATATTTCATCACGTTTCATTCCAGGACCCAGTCGACAGTAATAATAGAATAAAAAAACATTTCAAAGTCTTTTGTTGAGCACTACGTACGTAAAGAAAGGTAAACTTTTTGACAATTTGTGGTTGGGCTAACAGTCCATTGTCCCAGGACGACCTCTTTTGTGTAGTGATAAATTGTTCGAGAGAAAAATAACTGGCCATGCACACAGAGTATTGCTAAGAGGTCATTTCATGGCTTAGGCATGGCCTGTTAAACAGTCCATCTGTACGTCTCAGTGACTGTGCCCGCGTTCAAAAACAATTTCTCAATTTTCCCTCATTACATTCGGTCCTGTGATATCACTCGTCCCACGTGTGACTGGCGACTGTCCGAGCTGCTGCTCGCCAACGCACTGAGAGTGACATCATGTTGTCTCTGTCGTGGCATTTCCTCACCACTGACACCCTGGTTCCCTTAATCCGTCTTCCCATTCTCCTGAGGTGTGGCGACTTTGCTCCGGCGTGCCGAGCGCAGCACTTTGTAGCAGCCGCGGGCAATCTTATGCATCCACATGATGTTCATGACGTCCAAGCAGATACTGGAGCAGATCCAGGCCACGCGGCCACCCCAGGGTACCAGGTAGAAGGCTTCAGTGCCGTAGACCGCGTACATACGACTGTAGTAGACTGGCATGACAGCGATGCGGACCATGAAAAAAACGACTGCCATGGCAACGCCGTTTGCCATGTTGGGCCGGGAGGACTTGGGGTAGCCCAGTACCTCAAAGAACCAGCTGAAACACAAAACATAGTTAAGAAACAGAGTCTAGCAGCAATAAAGGAAAAGCTGAGGAGAATCATGAGTAACTTGACACTTGAAAGCTGTTACGTGACTGTTCTCTAAGGTGCATTCAACTTCAGCGTTATCAAGATAAATGGCTTAAAATAATCTCCCAGAACCAGTTTAACACAAAGAGAACATGCAACAAGCGGTGGATTCATCACGTGATTAAAATGCCTAACAATCAGCACACATTCTGACATATAATCTTAAGAAATGCTGTAAACTGAGCTGCAACCCTGAATGTAAAGACCCTTAGCCCGGCTCATCCGTAAAGCAGGTACGTACCGCTGGTTCACACATGGTGTAGAAAACTCAGCAAGCAGACGGAAGTTAGCAAAATAAGGCAACATTCCTTGGCCCTGGAAGAACAAGGTAAGAACAGGAAGACCACAAAACATGAAAGGGACAAAAACAAGACACCAAGTCATTTAGATCGGCCTGCTCCTTGGAGTAACTCAGTAACTAAGGTACAGCATGTCTACAATTCAAAGCATCTTCAGACATAACTAAATCACATTTCATTTTTCAAGAAATGCTTTTACAGTGTGGGGAATTCAGGTCTAAAATTAGATTAGGTCCTCACCAAATATAGACCTATTTGGCAGATTTAACAAAAGAGCCCTCTCCTCAAGGGCACACAATTATTCCTTCATGTTTTGTGTGCCAAAATTAGCCCGGCCGTTAATACGACATCGTAATGATTCATTCTCTTCATTTATCGGGGGCAGAGACTCATCCTCACCATGGGAAGAGCATAAAGAGCTGGTGATGTGTAAAAGAGCAGGTGTATTGCCTTAGAACATTTGAGAAGCCATTTGTTCACCTTTAAGGCTTGTTGACACATTTGACTTTAAATCAAAGGGGTTCATCCCGTGGGGGGGCCACTGAACTAATCAGTTGGATTATCTGATATATTGTGTGCTGAAATTTTGGCTTGAGTATTGCACACAACCCTCTTCATACTCTGAAGACCATAGCTATCCACAGGAAACTTAATGAAAACTAAACTTTAGATTTTTTAAGCTTAAGTATTTTGTAACAGAACGAAGTGTGACTATTTACAAAAACCTCAATAAATCCTGCTCGGGGAACCGAGTATCAACCTCAAATGTAATGTGGCTACATGACCTGTAACTCTCAGCGAAAGCACTTTCTGTATAACACAGGTATGTTCAGACTTTATATCTATTCAGGTAACATTTTCAATCTTATGTTGTGACAATGCTGTGATCACAGTTTGGTTAGGTTTAGACAAATAAATTACATCTTGGTAAAGATAGGAAAACTTTGGGCTCCAATTGGAATGTCTTAAAGAAGTCACATTATGTAAATTTCCATGTTCATGTTTTTATTTGGGGGTCCTTGTAGATTAGGTGTCCATACTTTCATTTTCAAGAGGCTCATTATTTTTCCCATATGGTGCATTGCTTCCCAATCTTTTCACACTGTGTCTTGAACACTCCATTTTAGCTGTGGAGTGGGACATCTCATGTCTGTTCAATCTTTGATGAGAGCTGCACACGCACATTACAAGGGCAGGATGTAGCCAATCAGAGGCAGAGTAGGGCGGGGAATGCCAAGCAAGGTGGTGTGATCCAAAGACTTATAATTGATCCAAAACAACACCACTTCAGCTGTATATATTTTATAAAATACATAGATATACATGTTTATATAACACCTGTTACATAGTGATGGACACATGCAAGGGTTGTAAAGGCTTGACACCAAACCAGGCGGTTCAGGCAGAGCAGGAGCAGTGTTTTCTGTGGGAGAGAGTAACTCTCTTTGGCGTGGACTTTGGGCTTTTTCACTTAGCAGACCTTTTACATTCATCGAAATGCTCCGTAACACAGTGCATGACAGGCAAAACCTCAAAAAGCATAATGTGACCTCTTTAAGACATTGTGTAAATGATTATAAACAGGTATAAAGGTGCAAATACGTGGTTTTCTTCCTGTTTAAAAACTATAAACTGCTGAACGTCAGGTGCCCTGATGCAATTTGAACATATGCAGGCTTGCGAATTGCGTAAACTGCCAACATTTTATCCTGGCAACTCCTGACAAGGCAGGCATCTGGTGAGACAGACACTAAATGGCTTTGCCTCACATTAGGTGTCTGAATATTATAGTAAATTGGCAAAAAATATCTTATCTCATCTACCTCATAAAAACAAAACAAAAACACAAGAGGCGACATGCAAAAATGTCCCATAACATGGAGCATTTTTGCAGTTATTAATATAATAATCACTTCACCCAAGTGTTAAGGTAATAATCCCAGATGCATCCTTACAACAGACCATATACACACTATTGCTATCTCACACTTTGAAGAAAACCATACTGTTAGACAATTTACTACAGCAAGGTAATTGAGCAGATACCAACACAGCACAGGCTTATACATACTGTACAACCATACATACATTCAGCCAGCCGCTATTTAAAGGGGCAATCAAAAGCCATGCAGAATAAAAAGCACAGTGTCTAACTGCAAGACCAGTAATTGTTTAGGAGATCGGGGCCTGAACACCATGTTGTTTTGGGTGTGAGATCACCTTCAGAAGGTTTTATCCACCTTGAAGTCGGAGCTAAATCATAGATGCTTCATTAATGTGACTAACAAGAATCAGTAATGCTACCTGGTCAGTTAAACATAAAAACCACCGATAGTAGTTTTGGACCCGGACAGAAGCCACTTTGGAGCCTTTAAGTGATCCTACGACAAGATAAGCAGCCATGGCTTTGTTTCAATTCTGCTTTACAAAACAGCACTTCATTCAGCTAAATACAGTGAAGAGGATCTTAAGACCGGGGCGGAGTGGCAATCAGGACAATTGGGAGTTTTCCCAGTCGGCCAGCCAGACGATGAATTTGCGCGAACTGGTCAACAGATTATTCGTGTCATGGTTACCCTGCACACTATCTTAAGCTTTTCTTTACTATCTTTATCCTATTTTTCTAATTCAGGCGTAACAGATCTTTCATGGTCACAAATTAAAAAAAAGAAAAAAAAGACCTGCGATTTAACTCGTTTGTTTGCTCTTAAATCGACGTAGAATGGAGCAAAGCCTCCTGGGAATGGGAAATGTGTTTATCCAGAGCCTATCGCTCTGCATTTGTCCAGTGAACCGATTGCAGGTCAAGTCTATTTACATAAATGTAGGGGGATAAATGAGTGGCCCCTCTTTTTGAAAGTTGAGGGATTTGCATTGTTGCTTGTTGAATGGAGGGCAAGAAGAGAAAGGAGAAGAAGACGCCGATGCTGGAGGGGGATGCATCAAAGTGCTTGAAAATTAAGGATTTATTCCAAAATCAAGCGTCAACGAGTGCTGCAGGCGATTTGACAGATTTCATATTTCCGTTAAGTAGTTCCCAAATGTGCAGACTTGCCTGGCGTTAGAACAGATGTAGGAATTCCACTTAAAGAAACATGACATCATCTGGGTCTTTATCCAAATTAAAAAAAATAGATTTAATATTTTAAATTGAATTGGCGATACGGTCAGAATTTTCCCGGTGGATTTCTGCACCTGCATTAGACCAAGACGTTTTCAGGACTCCCCATCTTAAACACTGGTGACCTGGCCAGCCTTTGCTAAATCAGCTTTGAACATCAAGCACTCAGACTGAAATAATGATGTCAAAATTGCCATTAGCCAAATGAATTTCAATTAAGTGCACTCTGAATAATAGCCTTACAGAGACTGAGTGCTTGGATGCTTATCTTAATTTTAGGTGCAAAATTAGATAGTTTGACTTGTGTGTTTGAAAACTGATCTTGTGTTTAAGCCCAGACCGTATGAATTCAGAACTGAAGTCAAACCCACAAATTAAGAAACAAATCACAATATTCAACTATATTCCACAATAATTCAAGGTTATTTGGTTAGTGGCCTGACTTTCTTTTTTTACAGCATGTGAGAGCAAGACTTACCGTCAGAGCTGAAACAAGAGCTGGTCATTGTAAAATACTTACTATGTGACACAAACAGGGCACATCTGCATTTCACTGTTTCTACCATGTGATGGGAACCTTACACCTAGCATGAGCATGCTAGTACCCCTAGGAACTGGTAAGTCCATACTGTGACTGGGCATCGTATCTGCTCAGTGCAACACAACAGCAATAGCAGCAGACAAGACAGGAATAAGGAAGTTCCCCATCTAGATCGAGACCTGCTCTGGGTTTTTTTTTTTTTTTTTTGAAAAAAAAAAAAAAAATGACACACAACCCTTTTTTGGTAGTTTTTGCATGACACAACCCGACTTGATGTTGGTAGTTTTTGCATGTAAGGTTTGAAGAAGGGGCTATTTATGTTAAAAGTCAGCAGAGGACACAGAGACAGACAGACAGATATATTAGAAGAAAAGAAAAAAAAAGAAAGAAAAGATGCAACCACGATTGGAAGCATATAAGAAGCAACACTTACGACACTGAGAAGAAAGCATGCATCTAGTATTTACACAGCAGTTATTACATTACGCTTCCATTCTTTTATTTGATTAAGCTATACTTGACGGTTAAAAAACACACACAAGACAGATTACTATTCTGTTATAAAAAAATAATCAGACACTGACTTGTACACTGTTTTCACCATGACATTAGTGACTGACTAATCATTAATCAAAACGTGGCAACAGGCTCATGAAATTAAGCTGATTTGCATTTATATCCTAAATAATAAATCAAATTCTTAATTCGGCTGCGTGCCTCAGTGTTTAATACCAAGTTGGCAGAATTCATTGTGTATTTGACATGAATACCTCCACATAAAACACACTCAACACATTAACTAATAAAGAGACTTTGACAAAATACGACAGAATTTGACTGGGTACAAGACCAAATCAAAATGAAAATGACACCAAGGGTTCGCCAATTTGATCGGTTTCACCTCAAAATGTGATGTGGCTACGTCTTATTCCTACCACGCGAGGGGAGGGAGGGGGGGGCTGGGGGACTAATGAGGAGCAACCATTCTGTTATCCCACATGAAGTTCACATCTAGTCTGAGGAAACAGTCGTGAGTGTCCAGTAACAGTATGGCCTACTTCGTCTCGTTTACCTAACAGTGTTCGATACAGGTGCTTGCTCTGGTTCTCTTGCTGACAGGCTGGATTTACAGTCAGTTATAAACCATAGCTTATTTACAAGGATGTGACACTGCTTTAATCTTGTCCTTTTTTGTTTCAGACACAGAAAGGTGGACCTCGTTAACAAAGCAATGAAGACAGACATAATAATGGATGCCAACATGATTTTGTGTCACATTAAAAAGGAGAAAAAAAAAGAAAAAAAAAACCAAATCCGTAAATCCAGCCAGTAACGGGGGTGTAGATGGGGTAAAATGAAAATTGCTGTTGAACTAAACGTCCAAAGTGCTTTACAGCTGTTTGCCAAGATTGTGTAATAATTTGCCAGAGTATTGGCATATCAGTGGGAAGCATTTAAAAAAAAAAAAAAAATCCAAAATCCAAAATTAGTTTCAGTATGGGGACTCAGAGGCAGAGCAGCGCACACTGTATGTCCTTCAGCATTTTCTTTCTTTATAGAAAATACAGAACATGTGTTGAAGGGAACTCTCCGTACGTTTGCTTAACTAAAATAAATCTGACTTTGAGGACAGTAACAACAGTAAGTCCCATCAACAAGCGCCTGGCTATCTGGCGATGCACCTGGGCTCGTGTGGTTGACATTATCTGAGCAGCTTTGTGTAGTTTTTTTTTTTTTCTCTCGTCGGTCGGGACAAGTGTGAGGAGGAGAAAGAGGAGGCAAAACTAGAATTTGGCACAAAAACAGACAGGTGGAAGGTACTGTAGATAGGCAGGTGAGTAATTAGAACTGTTTGTTGGCATGCACAGTGACAAGAACAAAAGGAACCCTGTCTGTGTAGAAGTGCCAGCATGCACACAGTGGTTACAGTTAGGCATTCAGCTGCGCTAAGCTTGGAGAGGTTCAGCTTACGTCGGATTCACACAACACCGAAGGGGGTCAGTAGAACAAACAGAAAGCACAGAAACTGTAAGGGCAAAGGTGAGGGGGGGAGGGCAGGGGGGTCGTCAGCCAGTACCATCATTGAGCATTCCATGCAAAAAATACCATAGTCATTCATTTCTATAGTAATTATCCACAGATCCTGGCGACCTAGAGGGTTTCAGATCAAACCAAGAGTGAACAGCACTGCCCAAAGACACCGAGTACATACAAAGATAAAGGCCAACTGTATTCTAGCGGTGCAGCAATAAGCAATGAGTCACTAATTTGTTGCGAAATTAGAATGGGGCCATACCACAGGTGATTTTTGCAAAAGTGATACACGACACCAACGCAGCTTTCAAACCTAGAGGCTGAGTTGGCGTCTTCAGCAGGTCGGTGGTGGCGGGGCCTTTGCACGGAAGCTCTAAACCTAAACAACACACTTACTTGGAACCTATGTTAACCATGGTTGTTCCTGCAGCCTTGACCACACCATGGTGACTTTTAAAACAATACGATACTTACACATGTAGATGACGCTGAACCTGGGCAGGCAAACAATGACACCTGCTCGAATGTACAATCTTTTATGGACGCTGATCACTGTAACTCACTAAATGCATCTTCTTTTGCCGCTTTTACTGAGAGCATTCAACCCAAAAAGAGTGGATTTTAAAACACCCATAAGGTTTCCTTCCACGCTGTGTTTGCTGACCTTGCCTTGTGCATATTTACCTCGCCTACAGTATATAGGAGCAGCATGGCTGCGTGGGGACGGTCAAGGACACTTGTTTAAAAAAAAACTCAACTTGACAGGACACAGCTGTTCACCCTTGGTTGTCTCCTTCCCATCTTGCCTGCACGTTCTGCTATTGGACAATAGGGCACTCACCAGTACATAGTAGTAAGCATACAACGCTGCCAGATGGTGAACTACAAAAAACTTGTCGCCTATCGCCTTCCAATAGTAAAATATTAGCAGCAGATCTGGAAAACAAAAGCACAGAGGAAAAGGGAGATAACACGTTATTGCCGCAATCAAAACAATTAAAAGCACAAATAAGAAGGTCAGAGTGTCCTGAATCAAAGTAGTCACCCTAGCATCAAGATAACATGCATGTTCTTTTGGCCTCACTTCCACAAACATCACTTGTGTGTGTGCTTCCCTTACCAGATATGAGGTAGCCTGTTGTGATGGCAACATTAGTCTTCACCAGTGTAGGATCCCCCCTGTTGAAAAATAAATAAAGCACATTTGGTTTGACTGGGTTTGTTTGATTAAATTCTAAAGTCCATTAGTGTAGGTGTTGAAGGTCTCTGACGTCGGCAATGAGAGCTGGGATCAAAAGGGAAACTCAGGCAGGAAGCGGAGCGCGTCCGAGGTAGCGGGGGAATTCACATCCGCGTCAAGATGACGCTCAGGGCCACATGTGCCGAAATGTGTCCCAAAATTGGCCAAATGCACTCGTCACTATCCTCCATCTACCATTTAGCATTTATCATTATCTGCCTTGGAATTAATCCTAAATTAGACTTGTTAGACTGTATACAATGGACCAAAAGCACTCAAAGTAAAAAGGTTAAAAAAAACATGCGTTGTAGCCGAGCTCTCACCAGACGGGGTCTTCATTGACGGCATCGTCGAACAGCAAGATGTGGAGGCAGAAGATTCCCACCAGCAGCGCGTGAAACGTCGACACCGTCCTGAAATGAAAAACAAAAAAACAAACAGCCCGTGACGATCTGTTCCCGTCATGTAACGGCAGATGCTGACACGCGTCAGAGATTTTTCTGTACGATAAGCATGCTAAAAAAGGACTGGAGAACATTTATCTTTATTCATGAAAAGTGCCTTGGAGCCGCTCTGGATTTTTAGCCCTCGCAGTGAATCAACTGATTGCCTGTCAGGGAGGCACACAGATTCAGACCAATTAGACTAAGAGATTAAACACTGCTGAAGGGTCAGGCAGAGCGGCGCAGAGTCCCAGTCAGTCATTAAGGCAGCGAGACAGTCCAACAGTTCTCAGCGATCAGTCAGGAGGACAGAGTGACAGCCACACCGACTGTAAGACTGTTCAAATGGGATCTGTGAAGTCACCGGCCTCGACGGGAAGTTCCCCCACCACCCCCCCGCCCCCCCGCAGCCTGGATCCATCTCCACCAATCATCGGTTTTCATTTGCTCATAAACCATGCGACCATTTCAATTTCACAAGCGCTCTCATGAGTAATAAAAAGGAATATAAGAGAGAATTAAAATGAGTGATTGATGCTAGTTGGACCGGGCTGGATCTCTCCGAACACTCCGCGCCCACTGGACATCCAACGGCCTTCAATCTACGCTAGAGCTTTCACCGTTCCCCGCGGTGCTTAAAGATCACAGCAGCCTGCCTGTCTGTCTGTCTGTCCCTGTCCCCGACGACACAAAACACACACTCCGTCGTTCTGTTCCCGATCTAGTTGTTCTCGCCAATGTCTGCACTATTCCCACAGCAAGCTCGCAGATGACAGCAGATGACACTTGTTGTCTGATCAAACGGTCTAGTCATCGGCACGAACATGGCGGCCCTGAAGAGTCCCCGCTCGTCTGTTCGTTTTGACTGATGAACTGTGATGACAAGACGTAAAGTTGATTAAATGAGACAAGGGTAATGTGACTGTTAAAGGAAGAGGTGAGTTAACTTGACTTTTTATAAGCGTACCGTCGTTGCAGATTGACATGAGAAGTATCCTGCACAAGGCGCAATCAGAGGGGAAGCAAATAAATCGAATCATTTGCTAAAAAACTGTGATATCATCACTGTTACAACTTTAAACTGGGGATCTCTTTTATACTGATCGGACTGTTTGTGCTACATGATGTCAGATGAAACTGTGAACATGAAAAATGATGCCATACTAAAGAGGAACGACCGCAGCCGGCACGAAAATGGGGTCGTGAACAACATGCTGATATGAAGTGGCGACGAAGGCCGACTGTTGCCTCTGTCCCAGACAAAAACCTGCACTTGAACACACCGCAAAGACCACAGCTGATGGCCAACAAACTCATATGTATAATAACTCTCCATGCCACCAGGTAACGATAGTCTGTAGTCGTTATTCGAAGTTTTTTCTTCTTATTAACTGATTTGCTTAACTGAGCTGAGGGATTTCGCTCTCAGACGGGCTCTGGACTACGTTCAATCAAGCCAAAAAGCCACAGACAAGGCCGACAAGGATCCGGACACGCTTCAACAACGAGGGACATAGACGCTCACCTCCAACCCTGACAATGGCGGACAGCCGACTGTCGGCCAGCTGTGTCAGGGCCAGAGAACAACTCCGTATTTTTGTTTATAGATGAACAGTTTTCAGGGGTCGAGGATCTGTAAAAACGGTGTAAAAAAGGTTCTACTATGTTGGTCAGAGACACAGCACTTCTTGTATGTTGAGATGATAAAAAGGCTTGAAAAGAAAAAAACAACAATCCATTCAGTTTCCAGCATGCTGCCGGCATAAACATTGCAAAATACACAGCACAACCGACTAGTGAGTCAGATACTAGTGTCACAGGAAATATGTGGGCCGACTGTCGGCGCGTATCTTTGGAACCAGCTGAAACAATTCCCCTCTGGGCACCACCAGCGTCACACTCGCCGCTGTACATAAGCATGTGGCAAGATTCAGACTCGTCGCGAAGCGCGAGTTCACTTCAGGTCACCTTGAGTTCCATTCCACCTTCTGCTTGTCGCTGAGGCCGAGGAAGCCGGGGCTGATGCGCGTGGACATCCAGGGGCTGACTTTGTGGAAGAGCCACTGGAAGGTGAGGAAGCTGGTCACCGAGATGGCGAGGATAAGCTGGCTGAATGGGTCCATGGCCACCCAACCCCACTGCGAGAGGACGGAGAGAGGGAAGGGAAGAGGTTAGAAAAGAAGACTGGGGAAGTTAACCAACAATCCTGCAAAAACTCAGAACCACATTAACGAAGGCGCACGGACAGATTTATGAACGCATTTTGTGATTTATACACAGATGACTGCACAAAAATACTACTCAATGCACAAAAATATACAGAAATAGTTGTTTTTTATTTGTTGAACCTGCATTTACAAATCTCAGCGCAGTTCTGTGAGGGTTTTCATGAGACTTCCTGCCGCAGCTTGACGCTTTTGTCAACCGATGCATTGACTGAGATGCGACGCGCAAGAAGAGAATTTCATTATCGCACGCCATGCGGTCACACTCAGACGGGTGCCTCGATGCACGCGTTCACAACCTTTCAGCCAATCAAAACGAAGCCCCGGCTAGCTGTCAGCTGCGCTCTGATCCACTGGGCGGACGACTGCGAGGCTAGCCAGCACGATGGCTGAGGAAGGAGGAAAGAGCTACAATGGGCACTTCAAATGTGTTTTTTTATTTAGTCACCCATCATAATTTCCTTTCATTTGAGCCAATCACATGAGCGTGGATTCAGTCTACTCTGCAATTACAACACAAAGTCAAGGATTCCATATTCCCTTGGTATCGCTTGACACTTTCACTTACCGGACCAGCTGGTGTCGTCGCTATCTGGCGTCCTCTGACAGCAACTACGATCCGTCAGGAAGAAACACACCTGCCACCAACGGCTCAGTCAATTTTTAACTCCACTGCTTGAGGGGCGCTACAAATTGCAAGGAGTTTTTTTTTTTTACAAAACCCTGTAAACCTATCACTTCATGGGTCTACACGACAGAGGAAATGAGGCTCATGTGTCAAGTGTGTTTGCCGGGACTAGTCACTGTGGTTTCAGCTCACACAGCTTCTAAAAAAACCACACACACACCTACTTTCCCAGGAAGCTCTGCAGCAAAAACCGTTATCTATCATATCTGTGCTCACCACAGAGACCCAGTCAACTGCAACGGGAGAATGTGCTTTTCCCCCCTCCCTGTGTTTACTTCTGTTAAGTTGGTCCAGTTTGTGCTTGATTTAACGACGACGCTACACGTTGATTTATTGCACAGCTATAATAAAAAGGCGAACATCTCGGTTACTTTTTTCTTTCTATTTTAAGGGGTTGTGGGAGACTGGTGCCACAGCTCCGCCGCTAGAGCATCCCAAACGGGCACAGGTCAGCCCTGTGTTGGAAAACGAAAGTGGAACATGGGCGCGCGGTATGAGGGGTGATCAGTGTGGGATGGCTCGATAAAATCCATTTCATATATGTGCACAATATAATCCCACATCTAGGCCTGTGACGCGTGGCACAGCCCTGTTCCCCAAAAAAAAAAAAAAAAATCCATTTGTCATATCAATATTAATTACGACTGAAAAAGTGAGCGTTCTCTGGGAGGCGGGAGGAGAACCTAAATGATCGGCTCTGTGCGCACGTGGGCACGCTGCCAGTAAATGTATGTCAGAGACAGGGGCTCGCTGCAGCGCACGCCGCTTAACTGTTTTATGAGTTATTTGCATGTCGGCCTGATTTGACTCTGTAAGAGGCCAATTCAGTTCGCTTTAACCGCATATTTACATCTCCAGAGTGACGTGCCGGTCTCCCGGCGCATGCACACAAAAGCTACACAGTCCCCGGAGCTGTGGCCTTGGTGATTTTATACCTTGCCTTTGTTCCTCTGTTGCGCCACAGAAATGCTTGAGGACAGAAACAGCGCACTTCACTGAGGCACTGTAGCCAAGAAAGAGTCACCGGGGAACAAAAAGGCCAATTCTACAGAGTCCTGTCCTGTGATGCATTAGTGGGCAGTGAGCACCACTACTTTAATGTAGCATGCTGAAAGGCAAAAAGACTTTCTGTGAGTGGAGGGACACTCAAAGAGAGTCCATACCATGACTTTGACTGGCGTGATCGCCAGGGGCTGCCTTTAGCCATTCTTACAATGCACAGTGTGGGACTGTTTTAGGTATACACACACACACACACACACACACACACACACATACGTTTGCTTGCTGTTCGAGCCATGACGGACCCTGTTGTCAAGGGCAAATGGTTACAAAGGTCGACTTAAGGATACAGACAGGAAACAGCTGAAGCATAAATGAGAACACTACTGCTCGCATGAAAATCAAGACACTCGTCGAGTTGGGTGCATTTCTTCTTGCAGAATTTCAAACACTTCATAGTAAAACAACACATTTCGGCCACGGTTCTTATGAGTTGTGTAAGTCAAACTGAGGGCTGAATGGGAGGTGACTACACGGGTGTAGGGGAAACCACAGAGCAAGAGGTAGAAGATAACAACCTGCTTACACACTTCCTGGCAAACCTGTTAAGCTTTAAGAAGCCTGGCCATTATAGATCTGTGCTGATAAAAGCGAAACTTTGGCTCCAGCCAAAACGCGTGCTATTATTCTGAAAAAACAAAACAAAACAAAACAAAAAAGCACACAAGACATTTCTCATGAGGCATACAAGCAGATGCCAGCCTGTAAAAAGTAAATCACAATATGGAAAAGGTTGAGCTCTAACTCCAGTGTGATCCAGGGCCCCACTGATTTATCACAGTCCCAGCCACTCAGACAGAGAGCAGCATGTTTGGGCCCGCCTTAAGGATAGGCCTGGTCTTAATATTTTTTTTTTCCCTGGGAAGTGGAGTCCATTTCCACAGAGCCGGGCTAGAAACAGGTTTCTTCCTGGAAGACTGTTTTGAAATCCCATGTTTCCATAGCCAGTGGCGCGTTAGGTTAAAAATGCGCTTGCGTAAAACGGGTGGACCTCTTTTTTGTTGTTGTTGTTGTTTTTGTTTATACGCCGAAGAACGAAACAGACACCCTCCCCGGGGGGAAAAAGAACAACAACAACAACAACAACAAAAACCCCAACAACTTCGCTGTGTGCATCACCGGACAGCGTTTTCAGAGATGCTCCGCCGAGGCAAACATGTCACCGACCGAGCACCAGGAGGAATACGGTGTATCACGGGGCGCGCGCAAGGCCAGTTCACGCCGCAGTGCTTAGCCAGCTGCTGTGAAATGTGTTGAAGGGAGAGGAGAGGAAAGGAAAGGAAAGGGGGAGGGGGTCAAAAAATAAAAAAATAAATAACACTGGCCTGCTCGTGTGTGTGTGTGTGAACGCAGAAGACGATCTAAGCTCCCGGATCGCACTCACCTTATGACTTTCATTAAGATGATTTGCCTCCTCACTCCCTCAGCTGGCTCTGGTTTGCAGGGGTCGCTCGCGACGCCGCGTACGTTGAGCCGGAGCCACGGCCATGTCGAGTCATTTTTGGATAAACAAGAAGACAGCCCGCCTCTTGCTTTGCTTTGCTTTGCTTGCTTGCTTACTCAACACACACACACACACACGCTAACAAGTTGTGGGGGATGCAGCGGGGCTGGAGCTCGGTGCCTGTGCCAGCTGCTTTGCAGCGTTTGCCGTGAATCCCATCCAACGCCGAATAACGTGCATAATTGCAGCGGTGCGGATCGTGCAGCTCGACGCTCGATTACAGGAATGATGGAGAGAGAGAGGGCTGTTGTTGTTGGTGTGTGAGCTCTCTCTCTCTCTCTCTCTCTCTCTCTCTCTCTCTTTCTCTTTCTCTTTCTCTCCCCCCCTCTCTTTCCTATAGGGCTCAAATTACAGCTGAATTCTTAAAGACACACACACAAACTCTCTCTCTCTCTCTCTCTCTCTCTCTCTCTCTCTCTCTCTCTCTCTCTCTCTCACACACACACACACACACACACACACACACACACACACACACACACACACATGCACAGTGGTGGTCTGCCCAAGAACACTCGCCGTGTCTATTTATAGCCGAGGCTTGTTGAACTGATCGGGCTAAATCAGAGAAGATAGCCCAGTGAGCCAGGCACACTGCAGCCCCAACCGGTCTCACAGTCTGTATGAATGAATCTCCCCCGTCCCCTTCTTTGCCTTATTCCCATTTATTATTTGTTTTTGCCATATGTAATATGTGTCTCATACACACGTACACACTCTGCACAGTTTATTCTCCCAGATGCACAAGATTATTAGGCTACTATAAGAAGCTGTGAGTGAGCATCAGAGGCTGTAAACATGCTCACTGGGTTCAGTCAAAGGGATTTAAATAGAACAAATAAGATGGCAGAAATGAAGATATAAATGACAGTAAGTAGCTGCAGCACGGTGCTTGGCCCTTCCTCGGATAGTGCAGTGTCCATCCATGAACACTCCCAGGAGGCAGATGATGGATCAAATGACCAGTGGCTACACTATAAAATTACATCTCCTATAAATCGAATGAGCGAGGCCAGTGTATTTGCAGCACAGAGATGTAAATCATTATGAGCTGATTTGCTCGTGTGCAGACTAAATCTGCGAGGCCTCGTGTAAACCAAAAGTGACTGTTATTGGTCTCTTTCATTGTGGGCAATGTGGGCGCCAGGTTTTGTAAAAGGAAGAAGAATGCGTGGAATGAAAATAAAAAAGGTATCTTTTGTTGTTGGATGTGTCCAACAGTGTTACATGTGTCCAGTGCAGACCGGTGGACTGCTTTTCAAATCCTGGTGCCTACATTTCCCACAAGGCAGCTTAGACAGTGGGTGACATCACTGGAGGTTATATTCATCAGATAACACGCAGCCTTCTCAGGAGCCACAAAAGACTTATACAACTTTGTTTTACTGCCATGACTTGCAGGGTCACTCCCCAACACCTGTGAATACAGTTTAATGTGTAAAACTGGTGGAGTTACCCTTTAACCTTGAGTTCCTCACTCCTGGCATGCATTGCTCTGGCAGCTGTGCAAGCAAGAGTCAACATACAGCACATTGATTGCTTGAAGCATTTGTTGACAGTCTAAACTTCAAAATAAAAGCTTACCATACATAACCATCACATACAATTTAATTCATTACATTTCTTTTTCCCGATACATCCAACTAGTGACTAACTGTACTGGGTCTGTTGAGCTGAGAAAAAGGTTAGTCATGGCCAACAGTGAGAGAGGGGGAGAAACAGGAGCACTGTGACTGTCTGAAGCATTTGTTTGAGACCTCACTGTCATCGGACCAACCAGGAAATCTAGCGTTCACACAAGCAATATAAAGTAGCTGATGCAAATATGATCTTCAGTAAGGGTGTAAGCGAATGAACTCTACGTTCAGTGTGTGGCGGAGGACTCCTAACACGTTTGCACTTGCGAGCCGCACTGGGAAAAGTTGCAACAAACACTCGCTTGTCACTTCGACCGCCCCCCTCCGTGCTATTCTGTGCTCGGAATGCATTCTGGGTAACATGTGAGCTCTTCAGAGCAGTCAGAGGAGGAACCCTCTGCACGGCACGACACGATTTTCAATGAATAAAAACTGCATGAGGTCTATCATTAATGAATTATGAAAGCGTGGTAGTTACAAGTGTTATGCGGATATTATTTGTACGTTGACTTGGATAATCTCTGAGATTTGGGGTCTAATTTCTTTTACGTTTATGTTTGTATTACAAGCGGTCCCTTGTTGTTAATACAACTTTAATTACATTTCGCTGTGGTTTATATGTGGATGTAGCCACGGCTCCCCACCCTTCCTTTCTCAAATACATATTTTATTTACTAAAACCGCAAGGCATGATGGGATTTACCAGCCAGCACAAGAATCCGCCCAATCTGAGGAGGAGTCTTTTTATTTTTATTTTTTTATCGTGTGTCTTTGTCATTCGCGTCATTGAAACATCCAACCGTGTCAGTGAATGACGTTGCACATATACAGTAGCACTGTGCGACAGTTTGCACAGGTTGTACTGTGACATCTGAGGCGGCTGACAGTACTCACTTCTGCCACGCAGCGGCGCCACATCTCCATGTTGTTGTTGTGTTGCCGCACATGTTTACAGGCCTGGCATAGACATATAAAGAAGTGTCTATTACTTCAGGGTCTTTGTGGTTGTACAGCATGTGACAGAATGATTCAAAACACAGACATTATGAAAGGTAAAATATATTTTTATTGTTCATATGGAAATACAAAATTAAGATACATGCATTGGTAATGGCATAAATACAGTAGGATCAACATAAAACAATTATTATATATATATAAAAAAAAGATAAGCTCATGGAGGCCACTGTAACAGTTCATTTTGTTGTAGTAAAACAACCATGTGCTTCTACATTTTAAAAAAAAAACAGATCATTTTGATTTACTGTACTGAACAAAGAGGTCAAAGCAAAGAAAACCACATATACATTATATCGCATAAACACGTAGGTACTTTGGTCAATAAAACAAAACTAAAAACAAGATGATACATGCACTGATCAGTGGACTGAATTATTCAGACGTGGTATGGATATACAAAATAAAAGCAGCTTTAGTGATGGTCAGTACTAAATTAGTGGTAATACGAGCAATACAATGAAAGCTAGTGGACCAAAGCAGCACAATAATCAGTCAGTTTTGGTGACGAAAGGCCTCTTACGTGAGCGTGTGTACCATAGAGTTTTTTTTTCCTCTTGACACCTTAAAAGAAAACTTAATCCTCTTTCTCATAAACCACCAAGGACCACATTAGTGTTCACTCACCACAGACAGACAGTTTGGTATTTAGAACATAGATAAACGTAGCTCTTAAAAATATAGATATATGCATGTCAAAATACTGTCGCGCAAAATATGATATAAAAGGCACGGACAGGAGTTTTGGAACTGATAATAGAACATTACTGTCAGAGCTATTTTAAAACTAACAGCTTAAAGACAAAATGTACAAATATCACGATTCTGTGCCTTCAGCCATGTTTCCTCGTGCTTACTTCACTCCGGACACTGACCATGTCCTAGCAGTTGTGAGCCTGAGGTGACACCATTGTAAAACCAGACCAGCAAAACCTTTTTAAAAAATGACTGATAAATCACTGATCATGGAGTGTATTATTACACCGCATTAAAAGATTTACATGACGGGTGTGGCTTGGCTTATTAGCGTCAATCACCATGTAAGAATAGCACCTTGGAGCGTATGCACGCAAAACAGGCACTTCTTCGGCACTTATGTGTCTAAATTCACACGTGATCATTGGATGCATGCATGCACATCCATGCACACACTTAAGACCTGAGAATGCCACAGTAACGATACAGGAAATTGCAACCCGGATTCCAAAAAAAGTTGGGACGCTGTGTACCTGAATAAAAACAGAATGCAGTCATTTACAAACTCTTGCTTTACAAAAAAGTGTTCCCAAACCCATGTAGCTATATCCTTTATACAATCATGTGTTTCACAAAGTGGATGCCCCTTTCATAACCAATCTTAATACTATCCCGTGCTACCAGTCAACCTGTTTATCTGTCAAATCAGGTGTTTTTTTATTTGAGTATACTGTGTTGGGATTATTTTCAGTTTCAGAGTAAATTTCAAAAAGGATTTGAAAATGATCACATCCTGTTAGAGTTTTTACACAGCATTTCTTGGAATCGGATTGTAAATGAAGATGGAAAAAAAGAGAAAGAAAATAGAAAATTAAAATGTTTTGCCTAACTAACTACTAAATTAATAATATACATTATTATTATGTACACAGGAAATGGTCGAAAATTAAACCCATCGCAAATTGACCACAAATTCATTCATGACATGTATAAACTGTTTAGGCTTTGTATGCCAATTCAACCCAACTACTGATTCACTCTTAGGTATTCTTAGTTGATGTTTATGATGACATAGAAAGAGTTCCCCCCACATAAAACAATCATTTGTGAAAAAGCTCCTCATGTCTAGAGGTGAGCAGCTGGATCGCGATCTGCTCTTCTCTCTGTTCACATAAAATTAAAGTCAAGTAAACATTTTTTTTAAAAAACATTAAAGTCCTTTTACACTTGAGCAAAACCCATGAGTTGCACCAGGGCTCACTCCAGAGCACAGTGGTGCACCATAGCATGCTTCAGATCTTTTCAATTGACAATTTTGCATGAATGAGCCATGTGTGATTGTTAAACCTGCCCCTCTTGCAAATGACGCAGATAAATGGTTGCAAAGTTATATAAAAGCTGCTGTCCCTAAACAACAGGAACTATGTTCATTCTTCAGCATTGATGGCGATAACATCCCACCAGACATTAAAAAAGTCCAAAGAGAAAGAAGGAATAGAAAAATGTAGTCTTTAGAGCCGCAAAGAATTGAAGCACGGAGGCAATTCCTGCCCCTTCACTACACCATGAACTGGGTGTAGCCCTCAGCACCTGTGACGATCACATCCATCCAGATCCTCATGGCCTCAGGAGAAGGAGCAACCATGTAGTAGACCCTGTCATGAGTCTTCACACTGAAGGTCAGGGACGGGTTTGGGCTCTGAGGAGACAAAAGGAGGAATTTCATCAATGAGGATACTCGGCTTGAAGATAATAAAATCATACTTTCAAGACAGGAGTTGTTGACATGCCTTATGTGCATTCTTCAAGTGATCATAATACACTTCTTCAATTGCTTGGAAGTAGATGACTCCTTTCAGCTTGGCTTCATGCTTATCTGCAGAAGATATAACAGATGTTATTTATACAAATGTGTTTAAATGTACCGCTGTATGTTCTCTTTCATCTATATTCATTAATACGTATCTTAAATAGACGTATAACATAGGAAATACACATTAAATAATCTTATATATAGACGCATGTTTGCAGTTTCTAAAGCCCCACCTGCATAGTAGGAGAGTGTGCGTCGGTTGCGGTCGAAGACAAACCAGCGCTTCTTCCAGGTTTTGATTTTGCCTCCCATTTTGACCAAGTAGCCACGGCACGTCTTTTCAGAGATGGACAAATGGAAGCATGTGTCTGTGCTGTGGCCCGCCGACTCAATGTGAGCCCGCAAGTCGAAGTCGTCCTTTCGCACAGGCAGGTACCGTGTCAGTGGCCGGGACTGGAGAGAACAAAAAGAGCGAACGGGTTCACTGAAGAGGGAATGTATTTATAATTTCTTCTGTGTTTATATAATCATGCAGATGTATATCATATGTTAAAATAGATTCAAGATTCTTTCTTCAGCTGCCAACATTTGATGGAGCAGGCAGGAGAACAAAGGTTGATGGATGAAGCTTACACATGGAACAGTCAGCACAGTCATGATGGAAACCATGCAGGAAAGTGTGCATGGAACATACACAAATTAGCTACAGGAACAAGATGAAGTGCTTTTGGCAAAAAAGTGAAAGGTGACATAAAGTTCAAATTTTTTCCCAATAAAAATTACATGTTTTTGTTGGGAGAAAGATTTTTTTTCCTGTCCTACCTGTGCCCTCTGTTTTTCGCGCAGTTTCACTTCGCGCTCGATGAGTTTCTGACGTCTGCTCGTCTCTTCCTGTAGCCTCTTCTCCAGCTCCTCCCTTCTTCTCCGCTCGTCCTCCAGCGCCTGCTTTCGCATGTCCATCTCTCGCTCCTAAAGGATTAATGGAAATTGTTGCAAAGTTTTAAAACACACACTCATAGAAATGTGGAAATTGTTATGAATTGCCAACTGTCTTTGCTAAATTTGTGTCTCTGCTACTTTATGTCTGGGGATTCATCACATCATTCATTCTTTTATACATTTGTTCTGTTAATAAACTGTGGGAAAAAAAGATAAATCACTGTGATTATGATTTCATTTTGTAGAGACCTTGTGTTCGAGGAGACTTCTCTTCTCCATCTGGGCTTCCCTCAGCAGACGCTCCATCTCCTCTAGCTTGGCCACATTTGAAGTACTGGCACTGCAGAGCACAAGCACACACAACACACATCAGGAAAAATAAAAGAGGCAGAAACCATTCTTCTTTTGCGAAGAGACCCACTTGGCACACAGTTTTGGAAACAAACAACATATCATCTCTCATGTGGCTGAGCTTCAAATACATGGAAAATGCAATAAAAGTGAGCAGCTGCCAAGTTAATCAATTAAACCTGCCACACCGGCAGCTAGCATGACGAACTGAATTCAGTCTGACTCTTCCATGTGTTTTTCAGGTGTTACATCTTCTATGTATGGGAGTTATTGCTGAGGTGGTGGAGTAAATAGTCTAAAATCAATCTATCTTTGAGAAACAAGCCTCTCATGAGTGTTAAGTGTAAAGAGAGAAGATATGCACACAGTCCTGGCTTTAAGTCTTCTGTTTAGCATTCCAACAAAAAGGCTACACTCTCCTGAGGATACTGCTAATTGTACACTGTTTATGTCTGTGTGTGCACTGAATCAAAGAGGAAATACATTAGGAAAGGAAGCCAAAATAAGGATTGGGCCATCTCTCTTTCCTCCCTCTCTGCTGTATCACTGCCTGTCTTCAGTGTGAGCAGCAGCTCTAGTTAAACTTCAGGTCTCCCAGACAGCAGATGGTCTACACATGATATGCATTCTTGACTGACATCACATGGACGGGACCTGGATATGGATATGTTTGTCATGTTTTCTTTTTAATTTTCTCGCTCAGTTTTCCTTTCTATCGTTCCCCTTGAAATCCCTGCACACACAGACAAAAATTCTCTCTTATCCGGAGCCAGGAGGAAATGGATACCCAATGTTGATCTGAGATGATGTCACAACATTGTTAAGATGAATGGTACACATTAGACTCAGTCTAAACAAATCAGGAAGGAAAAGGGGTGCGCGAGAAAGAGGTACGGTACCCCGGGTAATCATAAGGAGAAAAAAAAAAGGATTGGGGGGAGGATATGAAAAGATGAAAAAAAAGAGAGAAAACAGAGTGGAAATGATTTCCCGCTCTCTGGTCATTCTTGCTGTTTTAATTTGCCTCTTTCATATAAAATCACACCCCAACTCTCACTCCATATTCTGCCATGTTTTTAAACAGAATATTATCAGTTTACATACTAGTGGTCTGGATGTAAATATTTTTGCAGGTAGGTAGCAAGTTCATTGTCACTGTCATTATAAAAGCCCCAAGCAGAGATGGAAAACATCATGCCATCCAACTTAACAGGTGGATATCCTAACAGATCATCATCGATAAGCTGACTGATTAGTTCTCATAATTAAATCTGTTAATCTTTTTGTACCCCAATTTCCCAGAGTCCAAGGGCACGTCATGCAATTCATTCATTTGTCCAACCAAAAGTCCAAAACCCAAAGACTACTAATTTACCATTATAAATAAAAAGAAAAGAAGCAAATCCTCACAATTAAGATGCTGGAATCGGCAAATATTTGACCTTTTTGCTTGAAAACCCTTTTGAAACATTTAAGTAATTATCAAATTAGTTTAAAACAAATTTTTCTCTCGATGGACTCATTGAGTAATTGCAGAATCACTTCAGCTCTAATTGAGACTCCAGCTAATCTTGCACCACACTCACATTAGATTACTAACATGAACATTATTCCAGCCTAGCTCCAACCTCACTCAAACATCCATCCTCTCTGCCATTATCTTACCTCAATCGATGAGAGGGAATCGCACTCATAGTCATTGTAGACCAGCCCAGCGCAAAATTTCTATTCACGTTTTAATTAAGAGGAACTTTACTGATCTTTGGCAAACACTTGTGTCTCCTGAAAACAGGACACATTGCTCACAAGATGACAAAATCCAGCTCCATCATAAAACTATGTTTGTCCTGCACTGATCCAGCTTCCACCACAGACGTCTTCCAATAAAATCTGAGTCGGTACAACACAATCCAACTGGATCCATACTGAGGATCAGAAAGGCAGTCTGTTTCCAGGAAAACTTGCACTGCAGAGGTCAATCTGCAAATGGTTTGGGACTGCAGAAACAAGACCATACCATTCAGAGAAACAAGAGGAGGGGAGACAAAAGACAGATGCAACCACTGGAAAAAGGGGAAAAGTAAAGTGAGCACACATGGTTTCAGTCTGGATGGGGGGGTGGACCCCCAAACGTACCTCTGCACTCTCACCGCTTTGCTCAGTTCATCTGAACCTGAGGGGATTGACTGTGAACACACGCACTCACATGCACACAAGCACACACGTCTTCCGTAACCTGACCCTTACAACACTAATCAACAGTCCCCCTTAACTCATATAACACACACACACACAGTTCTACACATCTCATTCTCCAAGGAGGGAGCATGAAAGGCGGGAAACCTCCACACACTTTTTACATTAAGTCACTTTCTACTCTCTTTGTTTGCCCCTCCACATCCCCTTCCTTTCAGTCAAAGTTTCATATCATGAACACAAAGGGACCGTTGTGTGTTTTTGAGTTGTCCGTCTCCTGTCACATTTAAACTTTTCAACCTGTCTTTAATTTGATGTTTTCACTGTCTGTCAGTTTTTCTCCCACTCCAAATAATCCAAAGGAGTGGTGAAAGAAGCACTGAGTAATTGTCCTACACATAAATTTCACATGGAAATATTCAAGCTAAACAAATGTTTTACTCAAGTCAGAAATAAAAAAAAAACACAAGTGTAGATGCAAATGCTTGCGGTGCTTACCTGGAGACATTGTCAGGTGAGCAAGCAGAGACACTGGTTTCAATGGAGTCAGTGCTGTCCACACTCATTGTGTCAAAGGCCTGGTCACGGTAATCGAGGTAGACGTTGGTCTGGGAGGCTGCTCTGGAGCCGGGCTGACCTAAAAACACAAGCACACACAGAAAGAGAATAGAGCTTCAGTAGCGACTAACGTTACTTCTTCTCATCCACAAGTGCACAGGTTTGTTGTACCTGTCTGTGTTTCTCCATCTGGGACAACAGTTTGCCCAGGTGGCTTCAGTTTTGGATCACAAACCCCCGCCACTGTGAAATGCTCTTACACGCCAAGTGAAAAATAATTCCACACCGTCTCTCGTTAAAAACGTGTCCAAATAGTAATGCTTTCAAATAACTGTCCACAAAATGAGTTCACGTAGCACAACAAAGTCCAAAGATGTCCTCAGAAGTAGAGGGAAGTAGAATGTCGACAAAATTGCAGGGCAGATACTTAAAAGAGAGACTTAACTGAGCCTCTGGGTACAGGAAGAAACACACAAAAAACCCTGATACCATCTGCCCCATGCAGCAGACCCACCCATCTGATGAGCCAGATCAAGGGACCAAAGGGACTGAGGGACCAGATACACGTGCCAGTGTCCGGGAAAACTAAAGTGCTATCACAACACAAGGCGCACAATTTTCAAAATACTGGGATCAACTGTTTAAAAGTGCAACAGTTGGATATGAAAGTCTACACATAAGTGATTACACTTAATTTTTTCATTCAAAAATACCACAAATGGAAAAAAGGCTGAGCATCCTTGAAATAAATCCATCCTTCATCTTTCAGCTAAATCTACATTCAAAACCAGATATCAGCGAAGACCCAAATAGAGGGAAAAAAGATCAGAGTCTGTGCCGAGGAAAGAGCAGATTTCTTAATGATAGAAATAGGTTTTTGCCGTTTGTGATAGGAAACTGAAAATAATTTACTTGTGAGTGGCTTTTTTCGGAACAATACTATTCCAACTAACAGACTAGTTTTCAACTTTTACACTCAAACCTGCACATCTCCTAAATACTCACACACACAAATACACACAGTACATACACTCTACAGCATTTGATGGAGCAGCCCTGCTCTACTTACATTCCTCCACTATCTGTACTACCAGATAAACAAATGAGAAATTTTGTAATCCAACACAACACAACAAGGTACTCACACATGCGTGCACACACACACACACACACACACACACACAGGTGCAACCTCTAATGAGAATAGATGTTAGCTTCAGGGTTCCCACGCCCTCTTAAACATCAATTACATTTACTGTCCAGGTCCAGTTCCCTTAAATTTAAAGACCCAACACTGCTTAGTTTAAGGATCTAATCTAGGTGAATTACTGACAACACTGAGAATTTTTAGATTGAGAAACAGCAGAAGCTTTACAGAAGCTCACAAACAACTATTAAAAAGACATTAAGAGGCTTGAATGTGTGAACTGCGCTGTGCTACAGTGATGGCAGGAAACTGTGGGAGACACACATGCAGACAGCAGAATGTGACCTATTTACTAATGTTAAGTAAATACAATATCATAAGAACTTTCAATGATCCATGTCTATTTTCAAAAAGGACTTGATTTTATTTCTTTTTTTTTATTTTTTTTTTTACCTCAAATTAAATGTATTTCATTGATTTCAATGACCCATACAAACCTGTAGCAAATGAGGTGTATTTTCATGTTACAGTCCAGAGATGAGTGTGAGTGTGTGTTTGTACCTTTATGCAAACGTCGAGGTTCAGTGTCCTTGTTGGATAAGGAGAACATTCTTGGAAGAATGCTGCCACAACTTGAGCTCTGTACCAGTGGCTGATGGGACTGTAAACGACCAAAAAGAGACCAAATCATTTTACTCTCAAGTTTTAATAATTAAAAGAAATACTATAACGTAATTTTTTAAACTGAAGCAATGTATACTATTAATATAATATTTATAATATACAATACAATTCAATGTCTAGACCAACAATAGTATCACATTCAATCATTTGGATTGATTTGTGTCACTCATTAAAATGACCGTCTACGTGTGTGTACCTTGTTTGGGAAGCTGCGCCCCAGTGTTGCACACATGAAGTGAGGGGTCATGGCAGGTGTGGTTTTCTTCCTGGGTAATGTGTCACTTAGATGGGAGCCACCATCTCTGTCAGACCTCCTCCTCTCTTCCAGCAAGCGGAATTGCTGAATAAACACAAACATGCCAAAACAGGGTCAAAAGATATAGACGGTTAATTGATTATTCACTACATAAATTCAGCAAAACTATCCAATTAATTTGGAAGTCACATAACACTGCCCGACTTCTTTAAGGAAAATGTAATGAGTTGACGTGCCTATCGATTTTGACTTTACATTTAGATTAGTCACATAAGTCGATATTTATTTATTATTTATTCTAATTAACACAGTCAATAAAAGCAACTGTGTGAAATGTGTATCTGGATTCTACATAATGTGTTTGTCACATAAAAATAAACACGCACATAGTTGCACACACAAACAGGCACACACACACACACATTACCTGCCTCTGTCGGTGATGGTGTTTTTTGACAGGAAGGGGAGGTGGGGGAGAGTCAGGCAGAGGAGAAGGGTCTCGATATGACACCATGTTCTCTGGCCAATGCACAGAGGGTGCTTTGGGGAGGGGGCGGGGATTTAGATGAGAGGAAGAAGAAGAGGAGGAAGAGGAGTGACAGTCGGCAGGTGAAGAAGAATGACAGAGCTTAAAAAAGAAAGAAAGGAACACTGTCAGAAAAAAGAAATAGTGCAGGACGAAGGAGGGAAAAGGAGAGAAAATAAAAAAACACTCTTTCTCACACACATACACTGTTGCTAAACTACACACGCAATCCCTTAACGCCACTATACAAACACACCTCATCCTCTGGTGGTTTGGGTTTGTCGCCGTCAGGGGAGGGGTTTGTCTCGGACTCGGGAGAGGCATTGGCCAGGGTGGGGTGAGAGGTGGGTTTAGGCTCCCCTCTAAGCTGTGAGTAAAGCTCATTGATTTCACTGACTGTGACATAGCCCTGGAAAAGTATCATGTGGAGAAATAGAGGGGAGAGAAGGGGTGAGGCATAGCATGAGGTGATTCAGCCATACAAAGATGTTATGACAAACTTGAGAATTAGTTGTTAGAATGATGGCACATCTGGTGATTTTAAAAGTTTCAAAGCAAAAACAGTCTTCACATATACACAAGTTACTTAGACAGTGCACTTTTATCATTCCGTGAGTTAAGTAAACAGGACAATAGACATTCTTAAAACAACAATAAACTGAAGAGGAGAGGAGGAATGAAGGATAGGAAGGAAGGGTGAGATGGATTTGAAACAGACTACCTGGACAAAGAGGAAAACAGAAATGGGATGTATTAGTAAAAAAAGACAAGAGTACCTCAGCATTTTTGAGGGAAATAGAGGAAAAGAAGGAGGAGAGGGCGCACAAGTTGACTGGAGGAGGAGAAATTGTGGTGGAGGCGGAGTCACGCCAACAATCGTGTAAAGAGTGACATACATCAGCCAGAGAGGCCGTATCCTAGTAAGCAGAGAAGGAAACCCCAGCGATTAAGTATGATGAAAATCCTGCCCACGTCAGTCTGATGGAGTTCAAAGAGGACAGCGCTGATCTTCCTCCCTGACAGCTGTCAATCAAACCTACCTCTCTTAGCGTGAAACCCCGTCCACCAGTGAGTTCAGCATATTTTCTTTCCAGCATGGTGAGGTTTTCTTTCTCCTAAGGAGATACAAAAGAAACAAATGAAACACAATACTAAACATTTTAATTATTCTCTTATGTCAGCTGTGTACACAGAAGCAAGGTTGGCCACATGCACAAACATGCAAATGTGGGCATCTTCGTACCCTTTGCAGCATTGCCTCAAGGTTGCTCCTCTCCTTCAGGAAGCTCTCTTTCTCCCGCTGAGCCTGCTGGGTAATCTGTGCTGCCTGCTTCTTGAGAGTCATGAGTCGCTCCTGTAGAAAATGCAAAACAAGCTTTCAACATATTTCTGGCTCACTTAAAGATCCCATGAATAACACTAGTGCAAAAGCTACTGAGAAAATAACGTTGACATCCTTTCCAACCATTTTAAGTAGAGATTCAACTGAAGTAGAAGATAAAACAGGTTTTGTTTCACCATAATACCTCTTAATACCTCTCAGGCTGCACATGTATGCACTGTATGCAACACATACTGCTCCAGACCATTACCTTGCGAGTGACAGTGCTCCGCTGGTAGTCTGCGATCTCCCGGAGAAGCTGCTGTGTGTGGGTCTCCTTTTCCTCGTCCTGTCTGCTCTCTCGCTCCAGCTGCTGGAACTCCAGGTCCTCAAAACGCTTTGTCTCCATCTCAAGCACCTCACAGTCCTGACAAACAAACACAGGAATACAAGAAACAATGCCCAGGTAAACGAGCAGGACCAAGGAATACATGTGTAGATGATACATTCATCTACACATACTTTTTGCAGTTCATACATTTCAGAAACATGCATGATGCAGACATGGAGGTGAGAAAATACCAGTAGACCAGAAGATTTGTACTCAGAGCATACACAGGGATTGAACTGCAGTTAAATACATGCAAATGTATTAACTTGACAAAACATTAAGATTTACATAAAAATTACAGAGTAAAATATTAGGTTATTTGGTTCAGACATATGGTGATTGATGCTGCATTGATCAATTAATTAAACAGACAAACAAACAATAGACAACATGTAACAGATAATGTGTACATGCAAGTGTTCATTAACAACCTGCAAATTATTTCTGGTATGGCGACAATAACATTGTAAAAATTCAGAAATATGCAAGCAATTCTGTATCAAAAGACACGTGGTCATCCCAGAATACACCGACATAGACAAAGCATACCAGACACACACTCCCCTGACGTTTCGACACCCCTTAAACATCATGCGGACTGTTACACCAAAGCATAACCAGAGTCTGAATAAACATGCAACATGTTGCATTTTGTAAGCTGTCCCCCAAAATACAGATGATTTAAGTGTTTCCTCTTCAAGAAATAAACATAATGTTTTGTTGGACGATACCAGCGCACCCAGAGAACCCATGCATGTTAGGTTAACTTGAGTCTCTGAACTGCCTGTGGGTGTGGTTTTGAGTAAATAGCTGTCTATCTCAACATGGCAGTGCTGAAATACAACAGGCTCAATCATTCTGATGAAATTAAGAGATGTGCAGACATAGAAAAGAGTTAGACAGAGACACGAGAGAACATGAACCAGGTAAAGATCAAAGGTGGAAAAGGGGCAGAGAGCTCAGGAAAGAAAATGTGGTCACATGCAAATCCAATTATACGAGCATCATTTGTCTCTTTCTATGTCAGTCTCTTCATGTTTATGTGAACACCTGTCTTCATATATTGATTGTTTTGATTGTCAGTGTTAATATGTGCACATATATCTGCATTAGTTCTAGATTTCTCTCTGCAGTATACTAAGTATACTTGCTTCTAGGCTTGTCTACATGTTGCATTTAGTCATCATGGATTCATTGGTTTACACACTCAAGTAAATACTGTATCTTCCTGTGTCTGTGAAGTATGACTGAGTGAGAGTATGTGTGTGTGTGTGTGTGTGTGTGTGTGTGTGTGTGTGAGTGAGTGTGTGGGTGGGTGTGTGTGTACTGACCCTGGCCAGCTGCTCCTGCAGGGGCTCCTTGGTGGCCTCAGGGCAGCTGTCCAGCTGGGAGCGCTGCTCACACACAATCTGAGCCAACCTCTCTACTCTGCCCCTCTCTGCCTGCAGCAACTCACACGCCTGGCATACACACATGTGCATACACATAGACGCACATACATGCCCGCAGAAACACGCAGGTACACGTTTGTTTGTGTGTACATACAACGGACACAGGCACACACACACAGGACAGAACAAAGAGAGGATGGCAGCGTTAGTGGGACTGGGGTGCCACAGTTAGTCACTACGGCGACCAGTAAGATTAGCATGGAGGGAGGGGGAGGAGACAAAGCTGGGGAAAATATTTGATCAAACAGGGATGGAAAACTGGGGAGGAGAATTAAGTAGAAATGGAGGCATGAAGGTTGTTTAAATGAGTTAATCCCCTTGCCTTTCGTCTGTTTAGAAATGATTGAGGGTTTGATGAGAAGGGATGGTCAAGTAGATTAATGGTCCTCTCTAAAAGTAACACAACAAATACAGACACCCAAAATCTGTGCAAGCACTCAACTTTTTTCAACATTCAGGGCAACACTTAACAATCTGATTGTTCTGTCTTTCTCTCCCTCTGTTTCATTCAATATCATGACGCAGTTTTATCATATACACTCCAGATGAGGACAAAGTGTGCACACGCCAACACACAACAAATTCAGTCTATTTATCCACTTACATTTTCCACCCTGTCGATGATACCATATATTGGTTTAAATATAAACACATACACACACACTTTCCTACAACCACGGTTCTCCCACAGGAGTGTGTGTAAGATAGGATCACTTGGTGACCGCTGTACCCCGAGCAGTATTAACAGATATATATTTGGACCAGAGACAGCATGAGAAGGATTAACACCTACCAGTTAGTCACATGACCCCTAAATGTTTGACAGTCTCAGAGCAGCGTATGCATTTTCAATGCCCCATGCTACCATACACCTTTGGAGGGGAAATGCATGTTGCTGGTCAAACCCAGTGTTTATGTCTCAAGAGTATATGGTAACGCAACACAGTATAATTCCCCTCTCTTCCCTATATCAAAATAATTTCCCAGCCCCTCAGCAAAGAAACTCAAACAATTTGCAGAAGATGCATCATAAAGCCTCTTGGTCTGTGAATGAATGCTCTCTGCATTTCAAGTGTCCTCTCATCTTTTAACCCACAAGTATGTTAAGTGTCAGTCGCTGTGACATCATGAATCCCTGTGAGGCTTCCCTCACACTCTCATTGTTTATCACCGAAGCGGAGCCTGTTGAATACCTTATCTTTTTCCTGTTGGGACTTGGTCTCTAGGTCAGCCATCTTGTTGTGAAGTGCTTCAAGAGCATCTTTTTCCTGTTGGAGAGCAGCAACCTCTGACTCCATCTCAGCCTCCACCAGAGCTTGCTCAACCTCCACCTTAAAACAAATACACACAACATTTACATACTTTTATCAAAACCTATATATAACACTACTAAATATTGTCTGATTTTCATCTAGAATATCATTAAGACTTTGACATATTTGTTGCAGCTTGTGTCTGTCCTCTCTTTACCTCTCGGGCAGATTCCTCCACTTGATTGTCCAGCTCTTTGATCTTTTGCTCCACCTCCTCCATGTTGTTCAGCACCTGGATTCTCTCTTCTTCCACACGCCTCACTTCCTCCTCCGAAGCCCTTACTTCCTGTCCACGACGACGAGCTGCATCATCTAAAGCCTGGTAACAATGTCATCGAAACAGATAATCACAGATTGAACCACTGTTAAGATGTAGTTGAAGCTTATACTGGAGACTCACTTCCATCATTTGTTCCCTGCTAGACATTCTTATCGAAAAAAAAATATCAATATCTTCTATTCTAGCCTCCTAATATGTGTATGCAAATCTCTGTTATTTTACACTGACAAATCATAAGCAGACACACCCACACACACGAACAGCAGCTGTTGATTCTAAATGGTAACACTTGCCTGCACTAATCTAATAAATGGGCTGTAAATATCTCCCATCTGTGTATGTGAAGGATGTGTATATCCCTGTCACTCTCATATTTTGCAAAAATAACAGGGAGCATAAACACTTCGCACATTAATCCTGATTAATCTTTTAAGAAGCTGACTAAATTCAAAAGGTGCTACTATATGAGTCTTGAACTCTTTTCATTCAAGAGATGTGTATGATGCTCATTTCAACTGTTTACTATGCAGGATTTCCTAATGATAAATACAATGATAAATGTGTTGTGTTTGGGACATTTCTGGACATCTGACATTCTGGAGAGATATGTAATTATTGAGCCTCATTCCCAGGTTACTAAAGTCGATTCTTTGGATAGCCCAATGCACTGTTATTTGACAACCTAGGAATTAGACTCAACACTCATCTATCTTTTTCCAGAACTACTTATTGTAGCTGGTGTAGTAACTAACAGCGACAGCAAAACACAAAACATGTGACATTAGCAGAGCACTCTTTTGTACCTCATTGGTCCTCTGTGTACGTGGAGACGGTGAGGGGGCGAAGCTTCGCAGACTGACAGCAGGTGATTCTGCCCTGTTATCTCGGTGGCCGCTGCTGCGCCTCCGTCGTACCTGTAGATCGTCATCGTAGTAACCATTCTCTGATCCGGGAGAGGCCATGTGACCATTCCCCATTGTTCCATTGATGGCCGAAGAGTCCGAAAAGACGGATGGTGTGTCGTCATCGTCGTCGTCATTCAGTTGAAGTTTCTCGAGCTCCTGGTTGATCTTCTGGAGATCTGCCACAGCTGAAGTGGGACTTGTGGCCATGCCATCTCCATCTCTGTCAGCCCGGCCCAGCTCTGAACACAGGGACAGGATGGTCTCCAGCCGCTGTCGCTCCTGTGGTAAGCGCACATGCATAGGAACACACACATACATGTATGAGTTACAGCATGTAGAGGTGGCATTCTTTATACTGTTTTCTTGAGCAAGATGTTTAAAAAGCGCAGTAATTTAGGTTGTATATATAACATTATAAGGCAATAAAATATTAAACAGACCACAAACAGATCATTCACACTACCTATTCAAACACCTATTTCATATTTATTCTATCATTTTATGTGTATTTTTTCCAGTTGGTTAAAATAATTGCACAAATCAAATGTTGTGTTATCTTCCATACTAGAGTGAAATGAACACAACAGCTCAGCTAGAATTATTTCTTTCCATCATAAAATCAAGTTTCCAACGCTCAGGTTACCTGAGGAAGCATTGCAGAAGTCAATCCCTCGAGTTAAAATGTCCTTGTGCTAAAATACTCTCTGTACCATCCTCTCTTGTGTGGAATGTACATGCTCTAGGTTAGATACCATTTGAGTAATCTCAAAAGAACATTTTCTTCTCACTAAAAATCCCTGGAGCAAGAGAGCCCCTTTCCACAGTTCTGCCTGCCCGATCACAGCTATATGGAGAGCTACGGTGGCCACAGAGAGTCAAAATACCCTCTCACAGATTCAGCAGTAACTTCTCTGGAGTGAAAGGTATGTAAGCTGCACAGCAAGCCTGTGTAAGTAATATTAGAGAGGGAGAGGAGGGACAGAGGTGTGTATGTGTTTGTGTGTGTGAGTGAGAAAGAGAGGGAGCAAGCTAATGAGAAGGCGGACAGCTGTCAACTATGATCGGAGGTGTGCACTAGAACAGGCCAGGACTTCAAACGCAGGAATGTGTCCGTGTACTGCCACTGTGGAAACAAGACACTTTCCAGGGAATTGTGATCCAGGAAGGAATCTGAACCAGGTGAAGTTTGGACTACAAAAGTCTCGAGACAGTAAACTGCCCATTTAGGAAAAGCCTCAGAGAATGACACATAGAATATTTTGCCTATTATTTCAGCTATCAAATATAATGCAGCATAATCTAGGCAGGGGGAAATCTCTTTATTCTGAAATGATATAAAAAAAGCATCTATCTATCTATATAAATGAATAAATAAATAAATACATAAAAAAATCAATGGAATCATCTTTTGTATATGTGTGAATAAAAACAAACATACACGCCGCATTTAAGTGTGTAATTTGAACCAGAGGCTGAGGCAAATCAGGCCTGTGTCGGTTTGTCACCTTGTGCTATTCTAATAGACACAAGCCTCTGTGGAGCCCTTATGGTAATCAGCTGTCAACTAGAGAGAGACAGATGGAGAAAGAGACAGGGTGAAGGAGACAAAAGACACATCGAAGAAGAAACGTGAGAGAGAAAGAGAGACAACCATGAAAAGACAGTAAAACAGTGGAAGGGAGTGTGAGGAAATAGAAGAGAGTAAACCAGTAGGGTAATAAGAGCTGGTACTTTGGCCTGACACATTCTGACTTCTCCACCTCTATAACTATGACTTCTCGGTCTCTTATAAGTAGCAACCATTACAGCTGCAGATTCAAACTGTTTATTTATAGTAAAAGAGACTTGCAAACACGGATTGGTGGAATATAATAACCAACACACCAAACCCCACCAAATGCATCTAAACTGTTAATCCTAAAGTAAATATGTAATGGGTAATCTCTGCTATTTTTTTAATTTATCTTCTTTTTGTTGCTGGAAACATCCCTAAATAGCTGTTTATGCACACAACTCACAGCATCTTGGCAGAGTGAGACTACATATTTCCTGTACTACCACTAGAGGGCAGGCAAGGTTAAGACAAGATTTTCCAGAACTTGCTCAAGGATTTAGGAGATACTGCTAGTGACTAACTCATTAAGTCCAGCTCAAAGCAGTTCATAGTTTTATCATGTATTATTCAGAACTATTATTCATAAAATGTACAATCAATCACTGTGACAATTAATTATAGACGCTTAAATCAATGTTTGACTGAGCAATAAAAACAATACAAACAATTAAAAAATGTTGTAAATCAAACCACATCAAATGCAACACTATGTGGGTTAAATCAATCTTCAGTGTTGAGTAACTGGATTGGCTCTCTGAACAAAGCAGGAGAGGCAGGTCCACAATATTCCACTTTGCAAATGTAACTGCAATCCAAAATATGTGGAGGCTAGCTGAGCGCCACAGTGAAGCTTGGGAAACAGTTTGGTTTGTACATCATCCAGAAAACTATTTCTCACAGTTACACCACCAGTTCAATTTGCAGAACATGGCTGCGTGATAAAGAGAAAAATAAAGAGAGAAGGATTGTGGGATTATGAGTCCAGTCGTCATTATATGTTGAGCATCTGTATGTTTGTCCACCTGCTATGCTATGAGTCTGCTCTCTAATCTTCTTGGTCTCCGTAACCAGCATCTGACTGATGTGTTCTGTGGCTTCTCAGTGGCCTGTACCGCACTGGGCGGACCTCCAGATGACTGACATAAACACATAGCACACTTACACAAACACACACTATCCAAGCACGGGGTTAAGAATAGTCCTGTTAGTACGGGCTAACTGCCAGAGCCATCTGTTTAATGGTGAACCTCACTTTCACTGTGTGAGTGTGAGGCATTCCTTAACTCATTCCATTTCTTGTATGTACTTATGTAATTGCATGTCTATGCAAAAGAACAGCAAAAACCTATATCCCTGTCTGCTTTCAATCATCTGAACAGCGACCAAAAGTTAACTTGTCCATATTCTGCATATTTAACTAATTTACACACAACACCATGGAATGCATTCAGTATGCAGGTTATGTATACAGTGTCATTTGATATAAATGACAATATGTTGCTATAACTTAAAAAAGCTGATGCTGGAGACATACAGGATAATTGCTGTCCTCTGTTTAACCCCCATGTGCAAACACACTAAAACTCACCAGTCTCTCCACCTCCTGCTCACGGAGTCTCTCCTCTTTTTGGCGGTGGTGGTAGTCGGTCAGCTCCTCCTTCCCACTCAGTGAGCTGATACTCCCCCTTCTTTCCCTGAAACCCCCCGGTGGGGTCACTCCTGCCTTTCCAAATGACTGCCTCCTTTCCCCCAGCCCCATCCCAGGTTCCAGCCCTGCCTTCCCAAATGAAGACCTCCTTTCTCCAAGTCCGAGCCCTGGGGCAGCAGTGAGTTCCAGGCCGACTCCTCGCCTCTCCTTCTCCCCTAAATACAGCTCCATTCCCGGGGAGACTCCACGGCCAGCCTGCCGTTCCATTTCTGGGGGGCTGGAACTCGTGGAGCTGATG
The DNA here is from genome assembly GCF_904848185.1 of Acanthopagrus latus. NCBI lineage: Eukaryota > Metazoa > Chordata > Actinopteri > Spariformes > Sparidae > Acanthopagrus > Acanthopagrus latus. The sequence goes on along the minus strand of NC_051057.1, from coordinate 10,220,682 downwards.
GAGCCCACGGAGCTAGTGGAGGTCAGGCTGAGTTTTTTGGCGACACGGGGTGAAGAGGGGCCTCCTGCCCTGGATGGGATGGTCACATCAGGTGGGGCAGTTGTGGAAGAGATGGAGGGCGTAGTGGGGGGCAAGTTCTTAGGGGTGGAGAGGGAGATGGACAGAACACCTTCTCCCTGGGTTGTGGCCTGGATTTGATTCCTGTTGGAGGAGAGCTGGCTGGAGTTGCTGGAGTTACTGGAGTTGTGGTTGAGGTCAGGGCTGGCATTCTGGCTGTTGTAATGATCTTTGCTATATTTGTAACCCCCAGCAATGTCGGATCGCCGCGGGGGCAGTGTAGACAAACTCAGGACACCGTTGTTGTTGTCACGGGGAGATGGAGAAGGGCAGAGGCGCGGCAGAGAGCGGCTGTGCCCTCCTCCTGTCAGCCCACTCAGCGAGCCTGCTGAGTATTTCCTGGTTCGACTGCTGGGCAATGGCTCTTGGTTGCCAAAGCTACGGCGGCCAAGGCGGGGGCTTGATGGCATGCTGGCAGCACCTCCAGCTGAGGGAGCGCGGGATGAGGAGGAGGGAGGGGGGAGAGAGAGGAGGTAGCTACTGCTACCATCGACGGAAACAGAGGAGCCTCCACCATTCCACGTGGACAGTAAAGAAGAGGAGCCTGGGTTGTGCATCCGTCGGCTATCACTAAAGTTGTCCTGGTTGCGACCGGTGGAGATGCGGGAGGACAGAGAAGAGGAGGGGTCAGATCGTCGTCCAGGGGAAAGAGGGGGAGCAGATTTCAAAGACATGGGCGGACGGTCTGTGCCATAGAAACGCCGTGCCTGTTCCTGGTAGGCTGACGAGGATGTGGCAGGACTCGTGATAGGCGTGGTTGGTGGAGACTGAGAATGGACAAAAACATATTTCACCATCAATTACTTATATGTGTTATGCTATCATCATGCAATATAAAATATAACAGAGGTAGATATGTGACAGAAACAAGAGCATTGAGTAAATCTGGTGTTGTCAGTTGAACACTGCAGTAGCCCCAGATAATGGGTAGACCCTGGTTAGCTGTGTTTGGTTTTGTGGATAATAAGTAACTCTGATTAGCCCTGTTGAGCCCAGGATAAACATTCAAGCTAACAATACTGACTCTGCAACCCTTGTTAGAGCGGAATAATAAATCTTAAAATGATGGCTGACCTGTGTCACACTGAAGTAGGAGGGGTTGGCATTCCCGTTGGCTCTAAGACTGTTCTCCAGGGCAATCTTCTTGCGCTGCAGGGTATCCATCAAGTCCCGGAGCTCAGAGGCTGATCGCATGCCCCGAGCACTGCTGGTGCCGCCCACCACTGCATGGCTATAGTCGCTGCTAAACTTCAGGTAGTCTGGAGATGGGAGAGAAAAAAAAATGGGGCAGAAAAAAAAATGATAATTTTGGAAAGTGCAGACACACAAATACAGGTGAACATTAAGACAAACAGTGAAATATACAATATATACGGGGAAACAAATATGGAGTAAGATGAACGGTCATATTATGATTAATCTATCAGATATTGTGATCGTAAAATGAGTCACGATTTTAGTGTATATGATAATAATGCATTTAGTTTTACATAAAAAATATCATTATGTAATTCAGTGCAATATGGGTGTATGAATAGATGGCTAGGTATTACATTACATCTTTAAAGTTTTCAAATCAGCAGGAAAAGAAGGGAAAAGAAGCAAGTAAGGGAAGGGTGAAAAGTCATCAATGGTGGCAGATGAGAGAGAGGGAAAAGTTGTGTATGTACCTGAAGCTGCAGCTATTCATACATTAGGTAATTGGCAGGACAAACCCAACCAATGCAATCCACAACTGGCGGCAAATCACCAAGAATAGGTTTCAGCTCACACACAATCACACACTGCTTGCAAATACAGTCTCACACAAAACCATCCATTAGATCCAAGACAAACATTTTAACTCCAATTCTAGCTCAGCTCCTCAGAGTAGGATTTGGGGAAATGAAAAAGACCACATGATATTCTGGAATACCCTCAAGAGGCCCCCCGCCCTCTCTAAAGCCTTTATTTAAAGCCGTTTCAGCAGTAAGGGGGTCTCTTTTCCAAACCTCAACTGAGTCAGGTTTGACTTCCTTCCTGCTAAATCTTACCAAAACAAATGACCCAGAACTATTTTTACTTGGTTAAATATTGCTGAGGTTAGCAGCACTCTTTTTGACAAATAGCACTGGTTCCTTTCTGTGCAGGATTGCCCCCAAAAAAGCCTCCCCAAACGTTATCCTGTTATTTAAAATACAGGTAAAAACACCAGCAATGTGGGAGAAACATGCCCAGTTTTTTTTTGTAATTCATCTGTGGCTTTATGTGGAAAGGAAAGCTATTACAATGTTCCAGCTTAGACCACCCAGTGTTTAACTGTCAAACACACCCACACACACGCACAAAAGCTTTCCTATAACTGACAACTGTGGGCCTGCCTGAGAGAAGCACACACATGCGTACATTTGCCAAGAGTGTACATGTGTGCTAAAGAATATAAGCAGAAGAGAGAATATTCAGCTACACATTATAAAAGTAAGTAGAGTAGCTAGCTGAACATAAGCCTGTGTAAGTAAATGTCAAACCTTACATGGTGGAGAGAAATGGGGCAGAAAATTAAAGACATCATAAGATCCAGAAGCACTCACACAGACACACACATGCAGGGTGTTTGTGTCCATACATGGGCAGATTTATACCGTAGGCTTGGCGTGCTCTGACTATTCTCTTCTATGCCCAGCTCCTTTCCCTTTGTGCTGGAGTCCTTACTTTAGGTGCGTGTTTCAGAGTGTGAGTGTTGGCAATCAGGAGCATAACGGTAAAGATTTTGGCTGCCTGTTATGGAGAGTTTGCTGAGTGTGTGTGTGTGTATGCGAGAGATGAAAGTTATTTCTACAAAAACATCCGAGAGCTGGAAAAGAGAGGAGTGCATACCTTACATATAGGAGTTTAAAGAGCAAGTACTCCACTCACTATGACACACACACACACACACACACACACCTTGCTCAGAGCCCGATCAATCTCAAAGAAGACTCCAGCTGTATCACCAAGGCACCAGATGACAAAAACATTCCATTATGCTTCAAGTTTAAGCTTTAACATGTGTGTGACAGTGAGAACGTATGTTTAGGAAAGATATACGAGAGGCCTGAAAGAATTACCTGCCCCCAACCTCCACTTCATTCTCTCTGACACACACTCAAGACTAACACCCAAATCTCACACACCTGTCTGGGCCATGTTATCTACTAGTAACTTTACCCTGAGATCCCCATCAGGGGATAGGAGCAAATATTTTTACCGGACAGATGTTAGGGGAATAGGCTGATGAAGAATTATAGAAGGGGAATACGTGAAAAGCAGAAAGAGCAGGGAGGGAGGTAGAATAGAAGGTGGTAATGTGGCAGAACAAACGCAGAGAGGAGGAACAAAGAGAAAAGGGATCAAGTGCAGTTCAGGGGTCAGGAAAGGGGTTGACCACCACACAATGTGTGAGTGTGTGTGTGTCTCAAGGTCCCAACACCTTTTTCAAAGTCAAATTTGAGCATTTTCGGGGTGCATTTTCAAGCTTTTCGTCAACTTACATAAGAGGTAAGTTTACATTTTTATATACATATTTCTCTCAATAAGATTATTTAACTTCATCACGTTGATCCAATGTTATTGTGCTCTAAACAATCACATTCATGCTTTGTGAAATCTCATGCTTCAGAATGTGTGACCTGTAAGTAGACTTGACATCCTATACAATGTGCCTGAGCCAGCACAAATCCAATTTATTCTGAAGGTAATGCAGTTACAATTTCAAGCCGTTTCAAGCACACATCACCAAAAATGTAATCACTTTTCAAATGCTGAAAACACCACATTAAACTGAAGCATTTTCAAGGATTCCCAGCCACCAACAGAAACCCATTTGTGTGTACCTGTGTTGTAGGCCAAAGCGGACACGGGGCTCTTTTGAGGAAGCATGCTCTTCATTCTGCTGGCCTCCTCAGGATGGTTAAACCGGAAGAAATAGGACTTACCCAGACACAGGGAATAACCTGGAGAGAAAACACACATAGAATGTAGCATGAGGAGAGTAGTACAGTACTACTGTACTGATCAAAATGTCACTGTAAGAAGTAATCCTTGGCATTTGTGCGAGTGCAACACAAACATCAGAAAAAAACTAGTCCATGTGGGCATACATATTAGGAATAGATCATAACTATTGTGTGAAGAGGCAATCGTAAGTACAGTATTTAATCACAGCCAGACACACACTTGCACAGGCTAGTGCACAGCCAGGCCACAGTGTTTGCTCTGGCCATCAATTAGGCTGAGAGGGCCAGGTATTAAACAAGATGTCAGGGTCACAACCTCTGTAATACACACAGCCAGCCACAGCTGTCCAAATACCTCAGAAGGGAGAGAGAGACAGCAGTGCTGCTGCTGACACACACACACACAGGACATCTGATGCAGGAAAAGAAATAAAAACACCACACTGATGCACATTTTGAGAACCGGATGGAAAGCCAGGAGAGCCCCTCTAATTTTTCTGCCTTACTGAAGTGTAATGTCTTTGCTCTCTCCATCAGGCAGAAGGTTCAGATAAGCATTACAGTTAACCCCCCACAATGTTAGCATGTGTGTAAAAGGCTAAAAAAGCACCTCTTTAATAGCGCTATTACAGCTCCATCAGATTCCTTGGACCTGAAGTCAGACAGAACCACTGAGGCAAGAGGGGGGATAGCGAGAGGGCGAATGGAAAAAGACTAAATGGAAAAATGTCAAAACTGTTTTTCTTTCTTTTCCCTTCTCTCTAATTCACATCTCTTTTGCCCTTTTCTTGCTCAATCTTCACCTAAAGTCCCATTTCACAAACATCTCCACTTAAAAGTCGCTTTAATAGCCAAATTGGAGATTATGGTTGATTTTAAAGAGGTGTCATACCTGTCTAGACATTGCTTTAGAGTGCCTAGAGAGCAGAGGGTTTTTTTGCCTTCAAAGCTGTAATTTCTCAGCATGGAGGGGGGGCCGGAGTGAGGCTGTGAGGTGGAGTGAACACCACACACATGAAAACAGTGTAAGAAATGTTTAGTCTACACAGCTGGACTTTGAACTTCTCAAATATATACTCATGTAAACACTATCTTTCAGATTTTGGTGCAAACTGTGAAGCCGTGGCATCATGACAGAGAGATCAAAAGTTATGTGTAAAAGGAGAGAAATACACAAACACACACACACACGGGTCAAAATGAAGGCAAGCATGAGCAAGAGCTAATAATATGTGTTCCTCTTTGCCAGACATGAGTAATGTGTGTGTATGTCTTCAAAAGGGTGTGCATACTGTATCTCTGTGTAGAGGGACATGTCTTATAACAGTGTCTGTCTAATGACTCACAGTAACACTTGGTATTTAGCACAACAGCAAACACAAAGGCATGTGCACACACACACACTTTGCAAGCAGCAGTCAGCTCTTGTAAAAATCTAATTTCCTACCCTCAATAGCCTCACCATGTGCCACCTTTAAAGTGGAGGGTAAAGTGTGTCGGCCTGATTTGTTCACAGCACCCGCCCCCGCCCTTCTTTCTAATTTCCTCTCAGGGCTCCTCATGCAGCTAACAAATAACTACGAGCTAATCCTCTCCTCCTTCCCATCTTCACCGTAAACAAACACACGCACAGTGTGTGCATTTGTGAAGGAGAAACGCCTTTTCCAGAAGGGATGCGAAAAAAGGAAAGAAGGATTGAGAAATGTAGAACCTGCGTTTTAAGAGATACAATCTGGTGATTTAACTTCCACTGGCTCAGTTATTACAGTTCTAAAGAAAAGGACTAACCTCTTCCTGACCCTGACTCCTTAAATCCGTCTGTGATACAAATACAGGCACAGCATCCTCCACATCCCATCAGAAATGTCTAATCTTAACTGCTTGCACACAGACTAAATTTATGGTAAGTCTGCTGTCCTAAATACGTGCACACAAACACATGCCCACTCCCCACATAACAAAAACGTTTAATTTCATTCACGTGTTTACCAGCAAATTGAGTTAGCCTCCCATGTTGAAGGTCTACCCCCCCAACACACACGCACACATATGGACAGACCCTATCCAACAACAACAAAGCTGGAAATTAGTCTGTATATACATTTATAGGATAATTTAAAGTTTGCCATCTACAAAGTCAGACCTCAGAGCCTTTGAGGACACAGATGTACGAGCCTGTATCATGTCTGGAGCCAATTTCTGTTCCCATGTAGATCTGAGCGAACCAAACTACACTCTTACCACAATGTTATGGAAGAGGAAACTCAAAACTGTTTCTTTATTTGGTTAGCATAAGTGGAGGAATTGCCAAATTGAGAACGTTAGGTTAGTATGAAAAATAAACCAATTACAAGGATCCCATGTCGATGAAACACACATATCTGCTAAGTGGTCAGGTTTTGAGAAGTAATCACAATCCAGAACAGTCAGGAAAAAGAGTCCTCATCTGTCTTTATCAACATGTCTTAATTAATTAACTGGTTGCCTTCAAATTGTTGCTTTGATCCCTTAAATATGCTAGGTACTGGTAGCTGAATTTACTCATTCATGAAAAGATGCATACACACACACATCCCAGTGGGAGTGTAAATTGGCCTCAAAAACCACAAATTACCCTCTCTGGGGCACAAGGGTCCAGCAGTCACATCATAAAAAAAACAGACTGGTCTTTCTCAAGGGAGTCGGTGCAGATTGTTTCAGTCATTCGCACACTTTCTCTCTATATCATACACACAGGAACAAACACACACACACACACATTCAGATTAGAGATGCAGTGTTTCCTCTGTAGTAGATCTGTAGCAGCGGTGGCAGGGCATAATTCTTGGTATATGTTCATGGTCCATGTCTGTTCAAGCACCAAAAGTGATTGCAGGAACACTATTTATATTTAGCCATTTGATCATGAATTAAACATTTAAATATATATTTTCCCATTTTAGCGTGCTGCAGTTGTAATGTCCTCACTATATCAGTCCACCACCCCTGAATGGATATAGAGGAAACAGCGTGATGCACAGTATTGGATTTTTTTCAGCCAATACAGACAACAGATAATTACCTGCTTCTCATGGCCTGCACCATTGAAATAACCAATAACTTCATAATTCTGTTCCTAACTTGTAGTTTGAGCACACATAAGGATAAGAAAGGCTAAGATGTAGTGAGCAAAGACAGATAATATTCCACAGCACTATGATGATCTGTTCAGAACCTTTGTAGAACATTATACAAAAATAATACCCAGACTAAATGTAATGGATACACCCCCACCTACTGTATCCAGGTGTACAGATGCAGCACTTGTGGAACTTCTGTTTTGTGCTCGAAGCCAGTCGTAAATTTATCTCAGCAAACTCCATTTCTAAAATAACATTAGCTACTGTTGCCATGCTGTTCCACAATTCACATGCATTATACAACTTAAACTAATCGTCTACAGGCTTGCACAAGCAACAGAGAGGTCTCACGTTTCACTTCACTTTGCCATCCACGCACATATGGCCAATAAAAAAAGTGATTAACATATGTAAGACAAATTGTAAAAGTTGTTACAGAGTCCCTTTGAGTCAATGAGAGCAATTTGGCTTTGTATTATTGTCTCCATTTATGAGCTATGATTTCCCAACACAATAAATAACTTATGCAATTCCTATAATTTATCAGCCCAATATATACCATGCCTCACTAATCCATATGCAAAAGCTGGCTCCAGACCATAAGCTCAGTCAATAGATATCTGCGCTACACTCTATAAATCAAACCTCATCCACAAAGAATCACTACATGAACCCCCACCCCACTTCTCTCAAGTGAAGGTTTGCAAGCCTGGGGACAACAATGGTCAAACACTGTTAACAAGCTCTAATCTACAGGGAAGAAAGGAAAGAAAGCTTAAAACAAACACCATATAAACTGATCACAAAGGACATATGTCTCACTTCTCTGGTTTATAGTGTAAGATTTTTTTCTGAGCCCAAATGTGCTGGAGGCAGGCAGAAGAGAGGCTTGTGAACACAATAACATCCAGGACAATGAAGCAGGTTTTGTGGCCAGGTGTCAGGTATCCTGCCCACTGTGCCTGTCCTCATAGCCATGGGCTGCTTCTTTTTGTCTCGTGCAATCACACCAGTCTGTGAACTTGACAGCAAAATGTGTGACCCTGAGGCATGCACACCAGGGTTATTTACATCTAAAAAGGTGCAGGCAATATGCTAAAACAAACAGGCTGTGCTGGAACGCCTACACCATTTGGCTGCATGTAAGAATGTAACTTTCACCACTCGGTGGCTTGGACTGCATTGAGAGGCAGCACTGATTTCACATCTGCTCTCCTGCTGACACTAAGTCATGTGGAGCTTCAGTTTTCTACTATTTAAAGAAAAAAAAAAAAAAAAAGCAAAGAGGCTAGGTCAGTTCAGTGATATCAGCCCAGTGCATTTGCATTGTTGACTGATCTATAGTGACAGATGGTACTTCATTAGTATTTCTGGTGGACCCCATTGCAGCCGATTAGAGGGGTTTTAGGTTTTTAAAGGAAACTCAATATCAGTTGCAAAATGCTGTTTATGTAAGAACAAAAAAATAATCATAAAAATTGCCCTATCTGGTCATTTAAATGTCAGATACAACAAAGCTTCAAATACCGGGAGGCAGATATACCGATTGACGGAGATAACTACCAAATCCACGATTGGGAACATTGTCCAAACTGTTCAATGAGCATGTGACCTACGTTGTGCTCATGAAACACACTAGAGAGGTGGGGGTCACCGGTTTAGAGGTGAATCGGCCATCACTAGCATCACAGAGAAGAGGGAAATAAAGAAAGAGAGACAGACAGGATGGAGTTCACCAAACACAGTCATATATGTCAGCGTTACACACTGTCTGGGGAAGTTAAATACAACTCTAATGTTACTTTTGTCAGAAAAGCTAGCTTAACAAATAAAAAAAAAAACATCCGTCACAAACCTTTTGAGTCCCATTCAGTGAGCACGTATCACGACTTCAGCTTCTTCTTCTTAACGTCTGACAAATTATCATGACAAGAACTCGGGCTACAAAAGTCACCTAAAACCAAAAATTGAAAAAAATAAAAAATAAAAAAAAAATACTACTATTTATCTAGCTCCGCTTCTGCCAGTGTCTGTGTTGTTGTTTTCTTTCCTCCTCCTCCTCAGTGGGAAGCCTCCTCTCCCGTCTTCACTCCGTGTGGAAGAAAGTTGCTTGAATTACCATCCACAAGTCTGAGTGCCGGACTGTACCAACTGCCGGTAAAAAGGGGCGAAAATGGGCAACATTTACGACGGCGAACGATTCGGTTACTGTCAAGAAACATAAAGCCGCTACTAACGGTTTAGGACTTGACAAAAGTAAGGAAAACAGAAAAAACACACGTGCGACTAATCAAAAAACAAATGTAAACCAACCGCGCTGACCCGCGTCACCCCTATCTGCAGATGGTAGGTTCAAAGTCTATTAGACAGTGAGGTATTTGGTAGACGCCCCCTAAGCTTTTCTTTGTCTACCTACCTATTTTCCTTCCCTTTTCTTTGAAATGTTTTGGACCAGTGAAACCCCAAACCAGTAGGAATATAGGGGCTGAACTGAAAACCTGGTGAAACTGGTGATTTCATTATATTGAAATGACAACCTAATTCATTTAGGAGGCATTTAAATTGATGTCTGAGACAAAACAAAAATAGAAAAGGGGAAGGAAGGGGATTTGAGGTATGCCAGACAGACTGGCCTGCTGAAGACAACGTAGAAGACTTTCTAAAGGAAATAAGTCAGTGTAAAGCAAATAAAAAAATCTATGGTACTTTGCCCCCTCAGTTTAAATCAGGGGCAGTCTGTCTGGCTGCTTCTTTCAGATGCTTTGTCATCTGCAACGCACCATGAACCCTCTTACAGCTACTTTGTCTTTTTATCTTGTTTGCTGAGGTGTATGTGATAGAGAAAGAGAGGGAGAGTGCTTGTAGTGGCTGTGTTTTGTTTGGCAGCAGGATTTGCATTTGCTTCAGACTGGTGTGAATGCCGGGACATGGAGTTTTACACGCAGACTCCATTAAAATGCAAACTGAAGAGCAGGGTTAGTTCTTCTTTGTAAGAAGAAGAATGAATGAGAGAGCCTGCAGTGCCTATACTGCTGGTTTTCTCATGTTCGCTCTTGTTGCCACACAATGATTTATACTGTCATCATAGCTGTTATTACACTGTATGAACACATCACTATTCAACAAGTGACTTCCATCTGTTCTGGTGAGCTAACAGTGATGCTGATGTGATTCCAGGTCAGGCTCAAAAGTCCCAAATACAGAACAGATCACTTCCTAAACATAGCTAATCATCTCCAGGCTGCCTTACAGTGTGTGTGTGTGTGTGTGTGCGTGTATATGTGTCTGTGTGTCTGTGTGGTTAGACTAACTCAACCCAGAGCATCCGAGGCCAGTGGATATTCTTGAAAGATGTTCACTCTCTCTCGCTTTCTCTCCATAATTTTCCAAACCATGCCCTTTTGACTTTTTTTTTTTTTTTTTTAGCCCCTTTTGGTCTTTCACTCCTTCTCTCCACCCCTGCTGCTTCACAATGTCCTGACCTCGTGTGTGTAGACACAACCAAACGCGGTCAATATTTGAATCAGCCAGGCACAGCTGGAAGATAAATAGGCCTGTCAATATTTAACTCAAAATGGCCAGGCCACACGGGGCTCAATGAAAGGGAGAAAAGCGTACACAGAGAAAGTTGGAGCCATGGAGAAGGAAAAGCCGCTCTTGCAGAGGAAGGAGCACCAAGTGGAAATTGTTACATAAGTCAAAAACAGAGAAACTGGGAGAGCTCTGCAAATGAAAAGCGGAATTTGAGAGAAGGGAGAAGAAAAGAGAGGAGGCACAGACAGGAGATAAACAGATCAAGGTACTGGCAGACAGAGAGCAGACAGGCACGTGGACAAGGGTGGACAGGAAGATAAGAAAGGAGAGACAGTTTTGGGAGGCTACGCTGTTTGTATCTAACTTTAATTCCATGAGTAGTGTATCCTCTGCTGTTGCTGGAAGCTGTGACTCACTTGCAGCTCGGTGTTCCAAACCACTACGAATTAAACCGAACCAGAGCACTACATCATTGAAAACACATACACAAACATGTGGAAGTGCTCATAAACACACACACACGCACACAGACATACACAGACCTGTGCATTTCATGCGAAAATACACACAAACATACTGCGCACCCTGTTGTTTCTATGGAAAACGTCAGCACAATGTTAACTGTACCCATATGACTCATACACACACTGAAAGGAATGCAAGTTAACCAAACCACAAACTAACCACTCTCTGTCTCTCTCTCTCTTTCTCACACACACACACACACACACACACACACACACACACACACACACACACACACACACACACACACAACTGACTTATGAAATTCTGAAAATATGCTCACTCCATGCAATTAAGTCAACGTTCATTCCACTTCTTTTATCGACCAGTAGGTGGCAATGTATCAAAGCTTGTGTGTGTCTTACCCTGTGTGAGTGGTGTGGGCACAGTGACCTGCACTCCATCCAGACTGCAGAGGTGATCACAGGGGTCCAGGGTCACCACCCCTCCTGTGTCGTAGGTAATGGTGACAAAGTATAGGATCAGTATACCCTTACAATTTGCTACATCATCACTTAAAGGAAAAGAGTCTCCCTATTCAAAGAGCTAATTAACTACAAAATAGATTTTAATCACAACATTCACATAGAACCGTGCTATTTCCGTCACCAGTACAAGGCTCTAGTCTGGATGCTCAGAGTAGTAATTACATGTGCTGAATCACACAGGAACAAAAACAACCTCAAGAGCGTAATCAATCACTCAGCTTCTCTCGGCCCCTTCAAAGATCATTTTCTATCGTTCACACAATACACTGACAGTGCACCGGAAGATTTCCAGCTTAATAGACCGGTTCCATATTTATCTCTAAACTTTGTTTTGATTGAAACAACTGAAAGATTAATATAGTAATTCTAACTGATTCTGTTGACATTTTGTGATAATAATTCTAAGAAAACAAAAGACTTATTACATACTGATGAAATCTGGCAGATCCACTCTGTTGGAGTTTTGAAAAATGATTTCAAATATTGTAATCTCACTTCGCCGGCAGATTTGCTACCAGTGGAATTTATGTTACTTTTGGCTAGATTATACACCAAACTAAGGTTAAAAGCCTTGGTGATTAAAGGAACACTTCAGCGCTAAAAGGGTGAGAACTGAACTGTTAACTCAGAAGCTTCCCAATATTAAGTATTCATTGTGTAGAAAGTGAACTGACATCAACCTTCATTGAAGATGAGACAGTGCTCTGCCTCGATGCCAGGCCCCTGGATGGTGATGTCTTGCGGAACGGGCGCATCTTCTCGGCCTATGCGGGTCACCCCTGTAACGTCAAGCAATACATATGTGATCATCATTAAAAAGAAAAATGTAATAAATATATTCGACCAAACACTGACCCACATGTCGCCGTGGAAACCTTTTAAACTGTCTGTTTGAACCATATGTGTGGTCTATGATCCACACTTTAAAGGGCAGCTCGAGTAATATGAATTCTAACTGGTCTTTCTTCTTCAGTAGACACATTGTGAGGAAAAACAGACCCTCAGTTCTGCTAAAATGGCTCGTACACATTGTTGGCATTCCTCACGGAAAGACACGCCAAGCTGGAAGATTGTGAAAGCGCGTGGAAATGTGTTACGGTCTATGCAACGAATAGTAATAGTCATAACTATAACAGGCGTCCGGGCTGCTTTGAAAAAATCCATCCGTCGGCCCAAATGCTTACCTCTCAGTTTAATGCCATCCACTGTGTTATTCTGTAAAACACGGTGTTCACAAGTGGTTAAAATCACTTGTATCCCTGAAGGAGAAACTAACCACTTTGTCTGCAATTTGTTATACTGGCTATAGCCTAATTTAAAAAGCAAATAAATCCATCCAGTTAAAGGGCAGTACATTTGTTTCACTGCACTGCTCTCATGGCCGAGAGGAGGCAAAACAAAAAAGTGTCTGTCTTTCTGCATAATGAGATCTCTGTGATCCACACGGGACATGTTAACTCTGCAAGTGTGTGCGAGAGTCGCCAGTGTTCTTTTCCCGCGAAAGGACACATACTCACCGACTTTCACCGCTTTTAATCTGATGTCAGTCCGTTTGTATTAGTATTCCATCTACTGTCTGCGGGCTATTGAATTTTAATCAGCTGTACAAGCATGTCTAACTTTATCGTGTTGTAAATCTTAATATCTTTGCTGCCATTCCTTCGCTATCATGTGTTTGGCCAACTAAGTGGAATAATAATAAAGCTATGGCTCCTGTGGTTTGCTGATGTGATGAATGTATGTGTGTGTGCATGTGTGTGTGTGTGTGTATGAGAGAGAGTTACTGAAGGAGAAGGACACCTGTGGGTGGCTGATGATAGAGAAACTATAAATAATAACTATAAATACACTGCCAATATGTCACCATAATCATCCTGTGTATGTCCGCAGTCACATTCAGTGGATTATTTACGCCGGTGTTTTGCTTGATGCAATTTGTTGAATGAAAAAAACATCTTGAACTGATCTGAAAACTGCTTCTCCAAGGAATAGTGTCGATTTCAGTTTCGTTTTAATGGTATTGGTGCTCTCTCTTTGTTGCAGTAGACAGTATCATGAGACCGTGCTTTGTGAGTGGTCATTCCCGTTTTATAGCTGTTTGGGTTGGCGCAGTGTTGTCCTCATTTTTTTGTAGGGATAACTCTGCAGCCAGTCCTTGCATTAGCCAATAAGTGGAATTCGTTCAACCCCCGACAACAATAAAAATAAATAACCAACAATTTTGGATGTAGTCACTTGTATGAATATGTTTTCAGTCCGAAGGAGTCTTGTGGGAGGAAGTAATGTTGGCTCCTTGTCTTGACTCTACTGCGACCAAGCCTAGAGTATCACTTTCCCCTATCACGCGCCTCCACCTCTCCAGTAACCATGGAAATGAAGCCATGGGTGGGAGGGTGGGGAAGTAGAGCGGGAAAAGGAGGGGGAAACAAAGCAATCAGGGAGGAGACTGCAAAGAACTGCTTTCAACACAGGTGACAGTTTTACATGACCTGAGAGAAATTACATCCTTGATCCTGGGCGTTGGGAAGTCAGGGAAAGATGAATAGTGACTGTATGACCTGGTAATCCTAACCCATGGAATACCTGTGTATGTGTGTGTGTGTGTGTGTGTGTGTGTGTGTGTGTGTGTGTGTGTGTGTGTGTGTGTATGCGCGAGCGTTACCTTCTTTCAGTGGCAGCAGGGTGATTGCCACACTCAGCCTCCCGCTGCCCAGGCTCACCAGATGTGGAGTGGCAGTCTGGACCTTCAGCCCCTTCCCTGTGTCGATCAGGTCCAGAGGCGGAGACTGCAAGCATTGGTCAGAGTTGAAAGGTCATTTTCACACACAGTCTATTTTATATCAGTATATTATTCATAGTGGTAAATCTAGAAAAAGCTGAACCTTGAATGTTGAATTGTTTTGGATTCATATGGCCAACTACCTTTAAATAAAGACTTTTGGAATAAGACCTCTCACCTTGGGTTCAATTGGAGACATCTGATCCGACTCTGGTTGGAACATCATCTCAGAGTCCTGCAGTTAAGATGGAGAGAAGCGAAATGCACCTCAGAACACACACATAATAATGTACTTTAAATGAACTGATTGTATTTTATGTTCTGTTTTTTGTCCTTATTTAATAAAAGCTAAATATGTTAAAAAAACAACAACAAAAAAAACAGACTAATGACATTGCCAGGTACACACATATGAGACTACGCCTCATATGTATAGCTACACTCAAACACCAAACACACCCACATAAACACCAACAAACGCATGCAAAGAAAAAAAAAAAAAAGATCAACTGTGCATTGCATGCCCAGCTGCTGCCACATGAGAGGAACTCTCCGTGTGAAAGTGTTCCAAGGGGAAAATACCACTTGGGAGTGGGAGGAACTGATAGGAATGTTCCATGAAAACAGAGTTCCCACGAGTTGTTGGTAATGAATGCACTGCCTGGTGCTTTGAAAGTGTGTGCACGCGTGTTTTTCAGCAGAGCCAAATGACAGCAGTTGACAGCGGTCAACATCAGTTGCATGATATGCATGGGGGGGGGGGGACTGTAAAGCCCAACAAGGCAGTGTGATGGTGATTTTGGGCTTGGAAAAAATAGACTGACTTAACTCGACTTGTATGTCCAACATTTTGGTCCAGAGTAATCCTGAATAGACGTCAAGATAGTATCTTGACGTCTATTCAGGATTACACAGAAATTAGACATTCATGGCACCAAGATGATGGTTCCTAATATTTTGATAGCCCCTCTGACCTCTCATCTAGTGCAACCATAGGGCCAAATGTAAGAGTTGATGAAGTTCACTGAGTTCATTCATGCTTCCCAGAGGAGACTTTGGAGACTCCATCAGCGCTCCTCTTGTACCATTGGTCAAATGTCAAAGGTATGTCATAATGTTAATAGTAGATTGTGCTGATTACATTCCTGCTCCCAAAGAAATTAAACTATTTGGTTTAGCATTTAGCATTAGCATTAAGCGTCTATCTCAGGACATAAAGTGAAAAGTAAAAGTTAACGGTGGTAATACAACTTTCAGCCTCTAGGGTTCCCTAGAGAGGATTTGATGAGGTGACCATACACTTTTTAAAACATGGACATATACATTGTGAAATTACCTAAGGGTTTCTGAAGAGCCATTGTTATGATCAATGGGGCGTCTCCGGCAGCTGTTATACCTCTACATCCTGTCAGTGCCTGGCTCAGCTTACTCACGGCTCATGGAAAAATGGGCAAAGAGGTGGAACATGGGTTGAGCTCAATTGAGCCGAAAGACCTCTGGTTGTGGATAGTTAGCTCAATAGCTCGCATTAAAACGTCCAACCTCAGAGCTGAAATAAACATGTTTACAGCCTCCAGCCATGTTTATTTCAGCTGTAAAGTTGGACACTTTGCTATGGGGGTCTATGGGGGATTGACTCGCTTTTAAAGCCGCCCTCAAGTGGCCATTAGAGGAGCTGCAGCTTTTGGCACTTCAATTTTCAGACCCAGAAAGTTGCAGCTTGGTGATAACTTGGATCTTCCTAGTTGACAGTGGAGTCCAAGATAGAGATAAAAAAAATCAAGTCAAAATCTTTAAAGGGCGGGAATAAGCAGGAAGCGATGAGAAACTACAAAGAGTAACGAGCACGATAACAGGCGGTGAAATCAAAACTGCTTTAAAGATGCCTGTGTGTTTGAGTAAACACACTCAGATCCAGTGCCAAGGACAACCCCTGCACTACCCTACAATTCAATACAGGAAAAACAGTCTCGCTTGTATTTACGTGTGCACACACACACTCACAGACACAAACACATGCACACACACCCAGCTGGATGAGTGAAATGCTTCTCACTAAAGCAGAGATGATTACAGTATTTGGGAAACCACCTCAACCACATTTCCCTTTCCACATTCTGTCATCTCCTTCCTCTCTTCCTCCTCTCTCTTTTTGTTATACCCCCCTTCCTCTATGTTATCCCGTTATAATCCTGTAATCATGATCCACCTCACACAGTTTTTTACCACAAAGATCGTATTTGTTTTTCAATACTTTTCCCGTCCTTCCTATGCCTCTAAAAAGCTCACTTGTGCTCTTTCAACTGTTTTCCAGCTCTCCAACCTCGTTGTCTTCTCTTCTTCCCTCTCTTCCCCATCTTTCTTTCATTTCTCCTTTCCCATCCTTCTGCCTTCTTCAGTCTCACTCTCCTCTATTTTCATTTCTTCCTCAAGTCACAAGCAGAGGAAGCGCAAATCAAAGCCAGCCCATTTCCTCATATACCATTTCCTCAAATTCAGCGCCAGCTTCCTCTCTGAGGTCACTTCCTTTACAGCTTTAACACCCTTACTGCCTTTAAACTCTCTCTCTCTCTCTCTCTCTCTCTCTCTCGCTCTCTCTCTCTCTCACACACACACACACACACAAACACACACACACACTTGCTATTCTTTGCAATTCAGTCACCCCTGTAACCCCTATGAGCACACAAACATCCACAAATAAAGTCACGCATCAGCTCTTTTTGTTATCACATGTAGATATGAGGCCCCACATTCCTGTTGATTTTTTTTCAACACTAGTGTAGACAAAGCAAACACACACTATATGATGACAACATCAGATGGACAAATGCAAAGGTGCTCCAGGGCCCAGAGGGAAAAAAGGAGGTCATAGTCTAAGTTCAGAGCTGAGAAGGATTGCTTTGAGTTTAATCACAAGACTGTTCTCTTTCTCACCCCGCTTTCTTCCTGTATGTCCTCTCCCACCTCCTTGGCTCTCCCTTCCACCATACAAAAACATAGTTTCTTTTTTATTTACTGATTGTTTCTTCTCATTGTCTCTTTCTCCATAGCCCCCACCCCCCACCCCCCTTCTTCTTCTTCTTTCAGCAGGTGAGCTCCAGTCTGGGCAGGCCAAGACAGGTCTTTGGCCTTGTTGTGCTCCAGTTTAAGCAGAGCAGTGAGCTGTGTCAACCCCCCCGTCTAGATTTTCAGATTTCAGCTCTGGTATCCTGAGGGGTCTACACAATCGGCAAGCATCAAAACTGATGCTATCAGGGCCACTGGACTAAAGTGCTAAAGTATGAGATTACTGGATAGTCTAGATAGGTTTGCAATTTTAGAGAAAGTATAAAGACGTGCTACTATTTTCCTAGCCTTCATGGCTGCTCTCTTCAATATCCCAATATTTATAGAGGATGGAATGAATATGAACGGGCTCTCTTGTTGTGGCTAACCCACTGAGAATTATCACTTAACTCTGCGATACACCTCAGCTCCATGGAGGCTTTTTGCATCTTTCAGCTCACTGACATCAGGCAGAGCCACATAGTTTTTAAGGAGTTGGTGGAGACCAAAACTGAGCTAAAAGAGAGTGAATACTAAACTTACATTCATCAGGTGGCCAGAAACAGGACTCGAATGAACGCTCATAATGCTCTGCGTTATGTGTAAATAGGTAATGTGTGCTAACATGCTCATAATAGCAACTGTAAAAGGTAATGACGTAACATCTTAAAATTGTATTTGAAGTTCGTGGGATTGCCAAATCCAGCAAAGCAGTTTTTGAACGGCATATCCCGGACAACTGTGGATTTCAATCAGGCAGATTGGCATCCAATAATAGCATTTTAGCATGCTAAAATGTATGGAGACTGTATATAATTAAATTTAAAAAGGAGAAAAGAGTACTGATCTTCTTTTTATTTCAGTTTTTTTTACAATAATGCTATTGATTGCTCAACATGGTCTACACAGAGGTGTTATCATGGAGGACATTATGATACAGCAACAATCTGATCCATTTCTTTATAGAAGATTCTACTAATTTTACTTGAACCACATGAAAACGTCACTGAGGACGTCACTTTTTCCACTGCAGACAGTGGAGTCTGATGTGTGAATATTATGTAATGAGTAATTATTACAAGGTTCTGCTGTTAACCCGCAAAGAGCCAAGACTGAACTGTCGCCCAACAATAAATCTAAATACAAAAATAGACAAAACTCTTCACTTCTGTCACTGGGCAGTCTGGGAAATATACAGTAGGTGATCAAAATGAGGCAGACCAAGGGAGAGAGGGGAAGTACACTTCAGCATTTCACCACAAACTAACTCCTGAAATGGAATGATATGAAAGAGTGGGACAATTTTCAGAGGTATTTATTTTTCCCTTTTATGGGAAAGTTGACCAATGGAACGATAACCCTCGTGGGCAGGCCTGTAACACTGATTCCAAATCTGTTGCCCTAAACCTGTTGTCCTAAGCCCTTTCAATAATTGAAGATTAGCTGAAACAATGTCATAAAAACACAATAGGACACAAGAAAAAGAAAAGCACAGGCACTACAATCTCTCTTTGATCCCATCTGTAGAACAGCTGAGTCCCCCGAAAAATGCCCAGTTTTCACTGCATCTGGAGCCAGACGTGGAGCTACAGGGAAGGAGAGGAGAACATGAGACAAAGAGTGATGGAAGATGGAGAGAGGACTCATAAAACCAGGACATGTCCTGCCTTCGTTCTCTGACTTTTTGATCTCATCCTTTTGTTTTCTTCATCCTCGCTTTTCTTCCCTCTGTCGAGTCCCTTTGTCCTCTTTTCTGTATTTCCTCTGCATCTGTTTTGTCTTTCTCTCTGTTCCAATTACCCTCTACATTATTGTTTCTGTCTGTTTCTGTTGCAGTCTGCATTCTCAAAGCCATATGTCCAACGGCTTAAAATGCAGCTGGTTTGGAACAGATTTTGTTGGTGCTAGCTGGGATGGTTACACCACTTGCATATGTCCATTTTGATGCAATAAAACCTGGATTAAATCCTCAATATGGATTTTTCCAAATTAACATTCAGAAGCCGCTCATTTGCAATGCTTGAGATGTTCTTTAAGATATAAAAATTTTAAGATAACATGTGACAGACATTATCTGGGTTGTCCTTTTTTACTTTTAACGCAGATATTTAATATTGGCCATCTGCTTCTTAAGCACATGTGGCAGCTTTATTAAAATATCTTCCACTGCCCTTAGGCTAGAGAACATTTCCAGGCATGCGGCTCCTCAAAATGATATGAACTGTGGTATTAACCAACCAATGTAGATAACGGTGGGGAAAAATGATGCACCAAGCTGTGTTTAAGGTGACTACTGAGCTGACAGTAGACTTGATACAGAAGTAAAATTTGGCTAGTTCCATGCAAAAAAGCCACTTTGGCAAATACAGCTGAGCACCACGAGTTCCTTGTGCTGGGGTGTGTGCAAATTTACTGGCCTGGTCCATTTCTTTGGACAGTGATAGGCTGGAATTGCTGTGTTTGAATATGTTTTTATTTCCCGTTCCAGTTGCATATATTTCCATCTATATGCATCTCCTAATGAAACAGTTTCCACGCTGGTTTGATAAGCCTTGACCATGTTTTGTTTGCGTACAAAATATGTGCTTGTAGAGGATTCATTAATTAATATCAATTTAGTTAATGCACTTGCATTTTACAAGTCTGCAAACCATGGATGCATTCAAATATGCATCCGTGACTGACTGTCATGTCATGAGGTGGGCTGGATGGTGGTGGCGTTGCTGGTGCCGGCTGCCAGGCCAGAAAGTTTGAAGTGGTGTTTCAACATTTGTGAGTGTGAGATGCCAGGACAATTTCCAGCCATGTTTTGTTGAGATGGAGCCAGGTGAGCTAACCCTAACCAACTACTTTTTGAGCCCAAACCAAACCAGACCGTCAGGACAGCAACGTCGCAACATAAAATTGAAAACTGAACCCAAAGAAATGTAAAGTTACAGCATAAAGAACTGACTGAAGAAACCTTCAATCTGTCTTCGCCTCGCCGTTCTCCTCTCTTCTTCATTATCTCTCTCTTTCTCCATCCCTCTGTCTCTCACTAACACCCCCTCCCCTTACATTCCAGCATCACCCTCTCCTCCTCCCACCTGACAAAGCCAGCATTGTGTCCCAGATGCTGTTTAATATGGAGTCCCTCTCTCTGTGTCCCTCTTATAGAGCAATTCATATGGCTAAATGGGGTTATCTTCCTCCCTTCCCTTCACCACGCTGTGTCCAATAAAGTCTCCAACAGAGCTTTAAATTAGTTTAATACACGCTTTAAGGATGCACACACACACACACACACACACACACACACACACACACACACACACACACACACACACACACATACACACCACAGGCTTCACCATTTCCACACACACATGCAGGGCTGTGCTTTTGGACATACAGCTCTTCTCTGTCACTGGTCTACATAAGAAACCCGGGTGTATGTGCGTCTTGTGTGTGTTTTGCTGAACACTCTGCAAGCTGATTAACACAGCTTGACCTTGAAAAAACCTTCACTCAAACACAACAAGCATCCACCGGCATTGTTCTCCAACTCCAACTCTCTCACACTCCTGTTCTCGCTTTTTTTTTTTCTTTTTTCCATTTACCGAAATGCAAGATCCTCGCAGGAAAGAAAGTCTATTGTTATTGCAGCTGACTCAAAGTTGGAGGAAATCTAAGTTGAATTTCTATCTAGGGTGTGTGTGTCTTTTCGGAAAAGCCCAGATTACCTTCACCGCCAGATGCAGGGGATCAACTGATGTTTGGGTTTCTGAGGGGCCGGATATGACAGGGAGACAAGGAGGGACGGTGAATTGTTCGAGGGACACAAAACCCACATTAGAAAAACATAGCTCACATGGGTTAACTGAGCTGTGGCTGCTGGATAGACAAGAACAGAGGAAGGCAGAGAGATGGACTTTGAGATAACAAGAGAGACTAACGGAGCGTGTGGGGGGGAAACAGGAGACAAAAGAAAAGGAAATGGATAAAAACGCAGACTCAAGAATCCAGAGATGAAGTAAAAGAGATTAATGTTGGACTGAAAGAAAAAAAAGTTCCCCACCACTGGCCTCAAAACAAAATGTGATCCTATACTGCACCAGAGACAGAGCCAGACTTCTTCTTCTTTTTACCTTTTTCAGCTGACATATACCTGGTGAACACATAAACAGTACTCCCTCTGGAGGAAAAGCAGAAATGGATATCTTGGCAACAAGAGCAGAGACAAAATTAACTTCTGCACAGAGAAAAAAAACACCCTTATCTAAATCTACGTGTATGCTCACATACCGCGTATCATAATGTTTTCGTTCTGGTATGAGTCTAGCAGCTGATAACAGTTTTGGTGTCCTTGTGACAGAACAGTTGCGTCCTCCTGGTTTCCACATCATGACACGGGCCAAGTTGACAGGCGGAATGGTTTTGACATTAGCTTAGCATTCTGATGGAGGTACTGCTGTCGCGAAACCAGGAAAATGCTTTTTTTCTCTCTGTTTGCGGGGAAGCAACATGTTGTGCTTCAATTAAATCACAGGAATGATTATGCAGATTCCAATTCTGAGTCATGGAATAATTTAGGTGCACTGGCTTGACTCATACCACAGATACTCTCTAAGTTTGTGTCAAATGAGGGATGAAGCTCGTTCTCCTTCACACACCTACATACAATATCCTACCACAAAGAGTCAACCAACGCAATCCTCTGATTTGTCTTCAAATAGGCCATATAACATCCCTGTGGTGCGCACTACTGGTGTACTTTAAATCCAACAACGTTCAAATGCTCAAAAACTGTTGTCATAACTGATTACTGGAGAATAATTATGTCAAGATAAGTCCTTGATTTAGTAAATATTCCCAAACTATATTCGAGTTGACTTAATTCAATCATTTGTTTTATCTCAGCTAACGGTGACGTGCCTCGCTGTCTCTACTAAAGGACGCAAAACAAAGATTCCTTTCACAACGCGGTGAAGAAATCTGGGCTCTCTGAAGCTTTGTGAATTCATTGTCAGTTTGGCTCCTTCACTTTACTTTATTTGACTTGCTGCCATCTTGAAAAACCTTGCCCAACACTGTGACGCTGATGGTGTTAAGACACTGTGTCCCTTTGTGCACACAGAAGCTATAATCTGGATTTCGTTATTTACTTGGAAACATTGATCCACCTGGAAACACACTGATAGAACTTTGCAGTTTATTTTGGGTCAGAGGTGGAAGAGGTATTCAGATCTTTAACTAAATACTGGAATGTAAATGTAGATTTTTACATTGATATCATGTTTTTGGATACATATTACTGGTGCATGAGGTTGCAGGCTACAGCTAACAATGTTAGGCAGGTAGTTTTATCTACAGCAGAGCATCATTTTCTATAAGATCACCATAAGTTTGGTGTGTGTGCCGACCTGTGAGAACCATGTACCTCTAGAAAGTCAACTTCTAAATGAAAAACGATTGAAAAACGGCCCGCTTTCATGCATTTTCCAGCTCATCCTAAGTAGTTCATTCACTTTACGATCATTTTCAGCTCATCATCAACTATTCAATTTTTTAAATGACCAAATTTGGAGATACCACGGCTTTCACTGAGCGGTATGACACAGAGTGATCTGAGAAAATCAGTATCAGCTGTCAGACAAGTGTAGCAGATTAAAGAAAAAAGAACAATACTTCATACTCTCTGAACTGTGGAGGAGTAGAGGTACAAAGTTTCTTAAAATGGAAATATTCAAGTACCTGGAATGGGGATATCTTGGGTCAAATTGGCAATGTTATGATAAACAGAATAAAGTGATAAAATTCAATAATAAATATGGAAATATTCCAATATAACTTACAGTATAATGCACCTTTGCTTAACAGGGGGTTTTGGTTGGGTGGCCCAGAATCAAACAGAACTGTCTGTGTTTCATTCAGTGAGAAAGAAAGCCCTGGAATTAAAGTCGGATCAGATTGAGCTTATCGTTAAACAGCTCACTTGAGAAACAAACACGGCAAAGAACAGCCTGAGCTGCGGATTTAAACACCGCTCCAGACTTCAAGCAAACGTCCCTGGTCGAGCAGCGCGTAAAAGGAACATGTTCGAGCTGTCACAGAGCTGTCCACGAAGCCGAGCGCAAGACAGAAAGGTGCTCACCATTAGAGAAGCGGGACAGGCCACTTCTGTCATCGTGCAGGAGACAGGACGCTCTTACGATCCTACAAATCCCGGAAATCTTCTGACACTTCTCCCCTGTGCGGCATGTGGGCGCCTGGGTATAAGACTTATAACCCTCTGACACATTCACACACGCACAAACAGACAGACGCACACAGACGTTAAAAAAAAAAGAAGAAAAAAAAAAAAGAAAAAAGCCGGCGGCTCCAGCCAATCGCGACGTGCGGAGGAATGTGGCAACAGCTGGAAGTGGAGCTGGAGACTGGATGAGGGGAGGGAGGCTCTCTCTCTCTCTCTCTCTCTCTCTCTCTCTCTCTCTCTCTCTCTCTCTCTCTCACACACACACACACACACACACACACACACACACACACAAGGCCTAATGCGCAGGTGGGAACAGACCACCCTACACTTGACCCCTCGTTCTAAACGAGAGGTGAAGCCTTTAGGGTGGCAAAGAGAGGGAGAAAATGGGAGAGGGGGACAAAAAAAAAAAAAAATAAGAGAAAGAGAGCATTCTTTTCAGGCCCACTTGGCAGCAGTGATAAGACACCAGATAAGAGGCATGTTCAGCTAATGATATTACAACAGGAATGCAGACAAGTCTCCATTCACAGGACGCGACCCAGTCCTGACACTGTAGGACTGGAATTAATGGGTTTATGGAGAGAGACAAACTGGGAAGAGTTATATAATGCAGCACAACTGGGACTAAGTCATGGTGTCTGAAATTGAGCATTAAGCTTCCATTGTGAGAAAAGAAAAAAAACCCCTGTGATGATATTCAAAGGGTATATGTAGCTGTATTAGGTGGTTAAAGGATAAGTTCACCCAAAAAATGAATATTCTTTGATGGCAGGCGAGTGCTTGCCAGTGCCTGCACAAACAAGTACAAATGTCACTGTTAGAGCCACACTTTACAAGTACACTGGGATGATTGATAAATGGGTAGTTAAACTCACAGCCAACAGTTGTTTTGTAGTAAACAGGATTTGATGAAAACTCTACCCACTCGAGAGGGATATGCTCCAACAGACAGCCTAAACAACCTACACATGAAAACACAACTATTTACCAGGATGGCAATTCATAACTTTATTCCATCATGCATAGCCTTTATATTTCTACGGGATGAGCTATTTCTGTAATTATATCCTACAGCGTACCTCGGAGCCCCAGGGGCAACTTGACAGGCCCAGCGTGAACACACCAATTTGCCCACCGGAGTGTGAAGTTGATTAGTTATACAGGAAAACAAATCAAGATTCTTACACCGTTTCTGTGCTTCCACCATGAAAACATACCGCAGTATTTATATATGCCCGAGATAACTTATCCTTAAAAAATGTTGCTCCTTCTAATGCTGTACGTGTAGAACTGTGGGTATCTGTGCAACGTGCTGAGCAGCTCTTCGCATGAGTTATGTGCACCATCTGAAAAAATCTCAGCTACATGCGTGTACGGTCATGCATCAGTCTGAAGACATGGCGAAGGCGCGAGTGGATGGCAGCGGTTTCTGCACCGGTGGGTTATTTGGCGGAGGTTCTCCAAAGCTCATAACAGAGGCTGCACACAACAACAACACGCATTGTGCAGAGCTATAAAAAAACAGCCTTGTTCATGCATAGTTTTGTTTAGGCTATGCACACTGAGCGCAACTGAAGACTACTGCATGATGTCTTCTTCTAGAAAATGATATATGACACTTGAAAAATGGTCCTCTTGTGAGGACTGAGGTCGGGGGGATGTAGCCATGCTCATAAAAGCACATGCAAACACATGCATATCCATGGCAGCAGGATTATCTTATCTCTCGGGCACCGCAAGGATCTCCTTGTGGATAAACAGGAAGACAGCTTGTGCACTTTCTCCACAGCTCCTCGGCTCTCCGCGACGCCCGGTGTGTGTGGTTATCTACCAGCCAAGCTAGTCAGTGAAGGTTTTGAAGCGGGGAATCTTCGACTCGCATCAAGATCGCAAAGCCAGCTGTCTATATTTTGTTATCATAAGGATAAACATTCAAGCTCGGGAGGAATGGAAAATGAGATGACATGCATTAGAGGCCAGACCCGTGACGGAATAAGCTGATCGAATGCCGTCCATTACGATACATTTGTTTTTATCATTACCGTCAACCGATGCAACCAACAGGTCCTTATCTGGGGGTTTTTGTGGTTGTTTTGGGTCTTGACTCGACATTTACAGACGCATCACTGGAGCCAAAAGCCTTCAGAAGAAAACCGCTGAATGTTATCGGGATAATTTCCCCTGAAAATCATCTGGCTGTTCCCTTCAACTTCCTTTCTTGTCAAACGTTTCCAGGAGCTATAAAGCTATTATGTCGCAATGGGTTGCTTGCTAGCATGAGAGCACTGCCAAGCTCTCCCAATGACATCATCCCGGAGAGCCCGTGGGGTTTTTTGAGAGTGTCTGACAGCATTCCCCGGGCGAATTCCTCTACTCCCATGTGATCCCAGGAGGCTGAGCGGGAACTCTGGGGCTGTTTGGAGAGGGATCCCACCCGGTGTAAGGAGGAGATTCTCGGACATGAAAGACAAACCCTGCATCTTACTCTTTCTAATGGGTTTCTAATGGCCTAATTTTTTACGGGTTTAACGTAATCTTTCCAGACTACTTCAGAGCAATAACCAGTGAAACAGTATCCGAACCAGTTGACGCCAACGCTCCCTGACAGCTCATTTAATCTCTGGAGATCATGACTGTTGTAGGGCTTTGAGGATTCTAGGTGTTAAAACTATGAACGCACGCGTTTTTGGTAACATCTTAATGACAGATAATTGGAGGACACTGACACCGATTGTGGTTTACAGGTAAGCAAGGTGCTCTTTCATCTGTTCTGCAGTGGTCTGGTGCAGTGCCTCTACACGCTTTCTCACCCCTCATCATTCTTGCAGGGGCAGGACAGTCATAAGGTACAGTGTAATGTGTTTTTACAGCTGTTTCAATGCCGTAGTCATCATGGTCTAAAAGAGAGCACTAACTAAGCTCTTTCTAATGGATGTTGTTGACCTGGACGACTTTGGTCACTGACATCACCTAACACCAGGGATATAGCCGTGGTTAGATGAACACAAACTCAGTTTACTCACAAGTGTGTTTGCAGAAGAGCAGCAGTGATAAGTGGTTTTCCGAGACGTTGCACATCTTTATTTACCACCAGCACACCACGCAGGCGAAGCACAAGTGTGTGCGAGGCGACAGTCCCGCCAATGAAATGTCAAAACATGTTTTCCCTTATTAGAGACTGGAAACTGCAGCATGTGTTTTGGCTGTGATGCAGCCAAGTGAAGTCTGCCTCTGATTTATGTAGCAAAAAAAAAAAAAAAAGAACAAAGCTGCATGGACCATTTGATATAACTGAGGAGGGGCGTGACGTGTTGAAGCAAGGGGGCGAGAAATCACAAAGGTTTAAAAAAAATTAAAGCGCAGTCATGGATCTATTTAGAGTGCGGTGACCGACAGGAGCAAAAATAGTTTTAGAGAGCTGTGTGTTAATATTTGCCACATCTTTCTGCAGGGAGCGTTTGAGGAATATTAACAGAATCTTAGCTGCCACAAATGCAGCTTTATGACTTTTTACAAGCTTGCTGACGTCTGGCGAGAGAGCACGCTTGTCCTGTTGTCTTCTCCCTCGAAACCTGGGAAGCCAAGGGGGATTCAGTGGAGAGAGAGTGAGAGAGAGGGAGAGAGGGAGAGGGAGGACCAATCCAAACAACAAAGGAATGCTCTCCATCACTCGGAGCTCCTGCTCTCCGCTCTCCCATTTGCCTGCTGTGGTATGCGTAATTACTCGACAATTAAAGTGCCTGTAACTGTGAGTGTGTGCTTGGTGACCACGCTCAGCCATGTCAACAATGCGGCCTGGATGGAACAGTCAATTTCACACAAGTGAGTCAAAGGCAGAGGGCAGAGTTGATATGAAAAGAAAACATTGTTACTCTACTGAAGGGGAAAAAAAAAATAATAATCAGCTGTTCCGATAACTCTTCTTCTCCATTTTGAACTTTCTCCTTCTTTCCTCTCCGCTGTGTAAATCACTTCTGCCGTCCCACTCGTTCCCTACTCTGACCGCAGGAATGCAGCAGCGACTGTCACTGCACTACTGTCTGTTATGCATAGTAATCAGTGGGTCCATGAGGCACACACACACACACACACGCAAACACACAAACAGGAACACACACAGATGCAGAGTTTAAAGAGTCGGTGCAGACTTGACACATGCCACACGTGGTCATATACTCTACCCTGAACGCTCTTCTGTACATTCCCACACATGCTTTTTACTGCTTTCTATTTCTGAACAACAATGTCAGTGAAAAAATACTGAGCAAAAATACTGTGAACACAAACATTCATAGACATGTAAATGTATGGTTATGTGTGTTTTATGACATTTGTGACACATATTTGGCTTTCACTCTGCAATTTCCTCCTAAAGGTGCCACTGTTTTTAAACTATACAACCAAGCTATGAGTACAGAGACAGTGTTGGCACAGTGGGCTCCTCTTCCATGCCTCTTGACTTTGCTTAAGATAGAAACAAAAATACTGCAACCCTACTATTATTGGAATGAGTTTTAAAAAAAAAACCCAGATTTCGCTCATTTAGCACATTTTTTTAGCACAAGCTCTTAAATTCTTTTACAAAATATTGCATTTATTAGGAGTCTGTACACCAAAGATTTGTCCCAATCACCTTTCTTTATAATATCTATTGTGTAGGCAAGTTCCAACGAAGGCAGTACCTAAAATACCTGTACAGTACATGAAGAATTTCACAAAGCAAAAGGTACAAAAATAGCTAGCTTTAACTATAATTTTAAAAACAACCTGTGTTGTGATCAGAACACTGAAAAACAAAAGGATAACATTTGTCACAGCTGATGTTGAAACCATAGAAGTTAATCTCTGGGACTGTGGCGGCTGTGACTGACCTGTGCTGAATTGTAATTAGACAGCAGTATGTGATATATTTCCAGATTTCACCCACACTTGAACGTAGGAAAAGGAATCCAGAAATGAAGCCATCCATGGCTGTGGGATGACTGATGTGACCTTATGATGATTATGGTAAAACAAAAATGCCACTGGGCATTCCCTGTGGTCTGTGATCTCAGCTGCAGCTTCTTTCCGTCTTTTTTAATGTTGTGCATGATGCTGCGGCTGACAGACTGAGTCAGTTGATGAGTTCCCATAACTATGAACTTTCAGAGCAGGAATGCTCAACGTATGTCCAGTTGACAAGGGCATCTGGCCTACATGAGAGTGCTAGGAGGCCCACCAACCCTTTTCTCATTAACAGTTAAAATAAATTGATTGATGGTTTGACCCATTCATACATTTAGTGTAAATCTCTACACCTACCCTCACTGACCTAGACAGCAGAAGGTGGCTAAACATAGCTATTGTTTAATAACCTTTGAACTGCTAATCCTAATGTGCTTTAAAACTTATGCGAAGTGGAGTTCCTCAGCTTGGTATTAAACGTCTTGTTTGGGCATTAAGGGGCTCCATAACGATCATGATGATGTCATCACGTGCTGTAGCACTCATCTAGAAAACTCACTTAGTTTTCTTCTTCTGGGCCATCACTGAAAAACCCCATGGATAATTTCATGATTAATGCCCGGAACCTGCTTAGGAAAGATGTGGACAAAAGTTCACGTGGAAGTCTTGAACACTCAAATACACCTTTTTCAATTAAAAAATCTAAACTTCCCGTGGTTCTGTCTGAGCTCACAGTATAATGAATTCATGTTATAAATCATTATCAAACCAAACTTCATAGAATGCTTTTCAGAAACAAATTCCCAGTACCCCAGCATTACGTAACAACTATAACCCAACAACGGGGGAAAAATCTACCAGTCCGAACTCCCTCCTCCTCCTCCATCCTGCAGGTCAGCACACTGCAAGTGCTGTTGTGCCGACATGTGTCATCTTGCTTTGTGTCCCTGTTCAGACAACAGCAGGTTGTTCAGTTTGATGACGATGTTGGCAAAGTCTGTGAGGTCCACAAAGTCAGAGGTGATGATGTTGACCCCGTCCACCCCCGGCCTCTGGGCCTCGACCCAGGACATGATGGTTGGCAGGTTTCTGGAACCAAAAGGGAAGAGTTTGTATTAGATGGCGAAACGAACATCCTGTTACTTACATTTGAATTGAAACTGATTCCCTGACCTCGCAAGGGATATGTCCCGAGCCAAGTTTCTGTCTCTGTGAGGTTTATGGTTATGGCTATAACGTTGCTAAAGTCTGCTCAGATGTTCCTTGGCTGAATATCAAGCTATCAACCAAATTTCATGAAAAGATGCTGATAAGGATTTTAGATACAGCATCGTGATGTTGGAGAAAACAGATCCGACTGAAGAAAAGTGAAAGGGAGTGATGTTTGTGTCTGTCTGTCAGTGGTCGACTGGCTCGCCAGTATTGTCTCAAAATCACTGCTTTGCATTCAAAACACTTTCTGTTTTTGGTTCTCGGCACAGACGCACACACATGCAGGCAAACACACACGCCACGACTCTGTCGCCGTATCACTTCTAACACCCTAAAATTCTCCACTACGCTTGAGCCGCCAGCAGAACAAAACCAGGAAGTCAGAATGTTTAGCCAGTGGTGATAAACAATCCCATTTCCTTGGAAGTGCAAAATTAGGCCACCTCCTGTCTCGCCAGAGCGTCCCTTCATGAGTTTTATACGCCAGTGACGGTGGCTGTTTCTAGCATGTAAGGGCTTGGTGGGTATGTACTCTAAGTCAGGATTTCCTCTGTCAATTTCCACTTCAATCTTAGGCTCAACGAGCGAGATGGCTGCTAACGTTTGTGCAAATAATTTAGTCCTTTCTTAGGAAGTAAGATCTCTTATCTGTGAGATGAAATGTGTTTCTGTTTGATCCCCTATAGTTTGGATATGGATAAAGAGGATTAAAGCTAGGGGTGGTTGTGGCTCAGCAGGTAGAGCAGGTTGGCTAGTAATCGGAAGGTCGCTGGTTCAAATCCCAGCTCTCCCGGGCTGATGATAGATGGATTAAAGCTAATCCTTACTGTAATCAAGTAAAGTGATAGAATATTGTCATAAAGATGCATGCATGTTGTAGTTTGTTAAGTTATACATATTTGAACACACTCACCCACATTGGACAACATTCTCATAGGTATATGTGTGTTATGATGTTGTGTAGCTGCGTATGGGGTTATTCTGTAGCACCGTGGTGTTACTTGCATGTGATTTAACGAAGGTAAACACACACTGCACTGTAGCACGGCACAGCTTATTCATGGTTTTCCAATTTATCTAAAGGTCCAGTGTGTAGGATTTAGTGGCATCTAGTGGCATGGTTGCAGATTGCAACCAACTGAATACTCCTCATCTCATCCTCACCTACGGTGGCAACTAACAAAAAGGCCCACTCATGAGCCAGTGCTTGGTTTGTCTGTTGTGGGCTACCACAGAAGCATGACAGATAGGAATAGGACACACACCCTTTGTAGAAATTAAAGGCTCATTCTAAAGTTATAAAACACAATAATTCTTAGTTTCAGGTGATCATACTTTAATTAAGCACAATAATGATTGTTAGATTACATATTTTTCAATAGATCCTCATAAATCTTGAACACTGGATGTTAAATATACTGAAGAAGTTTTTCGTACAGTATAGATAAGCTGTGCACAACAAATACTCTAGGAATTGCTTGTAAAAATTCAGAGCTAAATGAAAGAGAAGGATTCATTAAAATGGCTTATTTCTATTACATGCCCTGTTTTGGTCTTACTGAGCATTCAGCGCTGACATGAAAACAGGTCCCCAAATTCTCCTTTTCCCCTGTCATGGCCATGTGCAAACCTGGCAACCCTGCAGACATCTACTGCATTTACTGTACTGCCCTCTACTGGTCTCAGGTTCGAGAGTTGAGCACGAAAGTAGAGGACGAGATTTGAAGATGCAGGAGCACATGCACTCTCACTATTTTGACAAAAGCAAGTTGTACGAAAAAACTAATGTTTTAAAACCAGCAAACACATTTGCCATACCAATTATCTAATTTTATCCATATATCTAAAATACCCCACCACACCCTCCTCAGACAAAACCTCCCCAAAACACCCATATTTAGTCACTGACCTCTCCACCAGGTAGCTACGTAGCCCCCAGACCAGGCCCTTGGCCACTGTGTTGACCCTGGGTGTGAGGATGGCCTGAGACACATGGAAGGAGCCCTGCTTAGCTCTTTGCTTCAGTGTACTTTCCAGGAACTAGACAGGAGAATGTCAAACAAAAACACAACAGTCTAATGTAAATCACCCCTTCATGTGAGATCTTTGGAGACATAACTTTGTAAATAAGATGTCTCAGATAGAAAGAGCAAAGCGGTGAAAGGAAAAGCAAGGACAAGATGCATAAAGAAACAGTGATAATGAAATGAAGCGAATTAGATGAAAGACATGTGTGCGCGTTCTGGTAAATTGTTATCACAGCCAGGGTTTGAACGTTTCTGACCTGTAGGAGCTTGTTAGGCTCGGTGGTGTTGGCCCAGGGTGCAGGGATCTTGTTGCCAGGCCACATGACGGAGATGCCCTGAGCTGTTGGATGATGGTAGAACACAATCACCTGAGGAGCGAAGAATAATGAAAGTTGTGAGTAGGTATGTTCAAAAGGCTAAAGAATGAAAGCTCACTGTAGAATCATCCACAGCCCAGCATTAACAGCATTGTCTCATTGGAAACACAGACCTGAATATCCCAATGGAGCAACTGTGACAATTTTGTTTAAATTTTATAAACACTTTTGATTCGTCTACTCTTTTTCACAGTGATTCAGCAGTGAAACAATGAGAGTAGTGACTGGGCTTCAGTGCACTCTACACAGTCTCTCCCTCTCTCTCCTTCTCCCTTGCCAACTAAGCCAGTCACAGATTAGGGTCATAGGAACAGGAATTCAACTGATAGTATTGACACAGGCAGGCACCTACAACCATCCCGACATGACATTAAGATGCATGTCAGCATGGCTTTCTCCTTTCTATATATGTAATATATCACAATATATATACCTTATTACTTTTCTACCTTTTATTTTTTTATGTTCCTTTTAATATATTGCATTGCTTTATACCCTGCAAAATAATCTCTTACAGATCGTATAAGAACAATAATTGTCTTGGAAATTGTGAAAAAATGAAGACTGTGTGAGACCTGTGCAGGATAAGGATAAGGGTGCGATAAGAAATGTAAAGGAAGGGCAGAGTGAGAATGAGAGAGACAGTTCAAGCAAAGGGAGAGAAATATGACGGAAAGAGAAAAGGAAA
Source organism: Acanthopagrus latus (assembly GCF_904848185.1). NCBI lineage: Eukaryota > Metazoa > Chordata > Actinopteri > Spariformes > Sparidae > Acanthopagrus > Acanthopagrus latus. Next base: position 10,187,609 of record NC_051057.1, on the reverse strand, counting down.
GTGCGAGAAAACAAAGCGTAAAAGGTAAACGCCACGAAAGGAGGGAGGCGGCTCGGTGTTAATGGGATGATGCTCACCACTAATTCCTGTCCAGGAGAGTCACAGGCGACAGGGATTACCTGACCACAGGAGTTAAGTGGGCCTTCGGATAAACTCACACCTGCATTGCTTTTACTCGCCCGTGTGTGCTGTATGTATATGCACATATGCTGCATAATCAATAGACAGCATTCCCTAGATGCTGATTATAATCTTTTATCTCCTGCAAAGACTATAAAATCCAGGTGGAAATAGCTTTCTCTGGAATGATTAAGGAGTTTTTATTGATCAGAGATCACTGGAGTCTCTAAAAATGGGTTTGATGAGCAGTGCTCTAGGTTAGTCCACTTTCCCCCGTGCGTTCTGATGTCACCTGATATTTCTTGGCCCAGAGGTAATCCAGAGTGATGGCCTCCACTGCACAGTTGTGACAAAGCTTGCTGCCAAACACCTCCTGGAGCATGGTGATGAGGTGCACATGATGCTCCGGGCCCATTGCATAGTGGTGGTTGAAGTCTAGAAACACTATCTAAATCAATCAAACATCCAAATCATTCCGTGAGTGGGACAAAAAGATCCATCTATAATAACACTAACTATTTGTTAAAAAAACCCCAAAAAATCCAAATGGCGTCCCACCTCTTTCCTGTGTCTGCTTAAGAAGGAGTTTATTTCTAACAAGCCGTCCTGAACCTTCGGAGGAGAACAGATGGAGAAGTTGGAGGTCATTTGTACTGATGCAAAAAGGCTACTTCTCACAGTCTTAGTCAGGATTTTAAAGCGCCAAATGCCTCACCGACGAGTGGAATTCAAAACACCATTACAATGCGGCCATGAAATAGCTCACGACACGTGCAGTCAAAAACTGTGTCATACAGGGAACAGGAGCATGTCAGGATGACCCATTTCAGAGGAGGGATGTTTACAACCAAACTCACAACCTTTGATCCCTGTGCACGGCCACCTCCACCCCATGACTAACAAACAGCATCAGCCGGGGACTAACAGCACAATACTGAGAAAACAAGACCACTGTTCAAGTTCCTGCTGTTATACGAGACAAATTAAACTAGAAACAGCTGAATGCGCTGAAGTATTTGAAGCAACGTTTTGATCATTTCAGGACAAGAGACATCGGATCTAGAAAGAGAAGAACATTCACCGGTGATGTCAGATTGTAGCAGCAGGTTGTAATACATGATGATAAAGTACAGAGAGGCATGCACAGTGGCCACAGTGATAAGCGTTTAAACGTCAGAGAATATTTACTCCACTGCTCACCTTGTGGCCGAACAGGCCGTGGATGAAGTAGATCTCATTTCCAGCCTCGCCTGGTTTGGAGGAGACCCTGAGATCAAAGTAGCGGATTCCTGCATCCAACTGCTCTTTAAATGTCAGATTCTAGGAACACACACATTGTGTATTATACATCACACCTGGCAACACAATGCAACACATCTGTTATTGTGTGAAATGCACATACATCAAAAATCTGCCCAGAATATGTCATTACAAACGTGATCTATAAACTGCCTGGCTCCCCAGATGGTGGGGGTTTGGACACGGCACGGATCTGAGCTCAGTACCTGGGTCATGGACCACTTCACCATGACTTTCTTGGCCACGACGCTGAACATGGTGGCCAGGTACTTCACAAATGGCTTCTGGTCGGGGCCCACAGGAGCATTCACGTCCACCCAGTAGGTAAAAGAATCGTGAGAACCTGGAAGAAAGAGGATGGTGATGACAAGTGAAAAAAGAAAGAAAGAGCTGATCTGTATGTATATAGCCTATTTTATTTGATAACATGTTCAATATATGGCGGTATCAATATCACATTCTTCCCAGAATTGTAAATCTGCTATCCTTTCAGGGGTATAAATCCAGGTGTGACGGACAGATGAATGCGCAGCGGAGAGGCCAAACATCTTTACGCACGACGTCCTCTCACCTGGCACGGCGAGGTGCTTGAGGGGCATGGCACTGAGCTTGGGGGGGAGCGAGCCCATCCAGTCTGCATTGACATTGCCGATCCCCGCCGGTCGGGTCTTCATGTCAGAAACAGCCTGTCGGCAAACCGCCCCCCTCAGGAAACCGCCCTCTGGTGCAGACGCAGTCCCGGTGCCAGATTCCCGTGCGCTCCCAGCAGGCAAAAACTACCACGGATCATCCTGTAACGTCGCTGTTGATCTTTATAAAAGACAGGTTCAAAAGGCCTTCCGACTACCAGATCGAGCGTGACCCGTTTCCTCGCCCGGTTACCGGCGGGTTACTGCACGGCGTCGCGGTGCGCTGCGCTCCAACCGACATCCATCGACAAGACCGGCGAGTGACTAACGACGCTGATAATCCTCTTAGAGCACAATTCCACTTGTTATCTCCCCCTTCTGCTGCTTCTTGGCTTAACCTGCCTCGTGTGTGTGTGTGTGTGTGAGAGAGGACCACCCACTGGACACACGCAAACACACGCACAAAAATAACAGGGTCGTCTCAAAGTGGTCTTAATAGCACGTTTGTCGTGCTTCACAGTCAGCAAAACGTGACGTGTAGACTGTACGGATGAATGCCTATGCAGCACTAATCAGCTCATGTGAATCATCTCATCCATGTGATGGAATGACACAACTATCTGTCAGTGCTCTCCAACAGGCTGATTCTCAAACTCCTGTGTGTTCAATCAGGCGCACTGATAAACCCTATTGGTGAGTTCATCACTTTTGTTACGCACGTTGCAACTGCTGTATATACCTGAGCTCCCTGTTACACATATTCACTTATATTAAATCATATTATAATATTCAAGTAACTTTTTGTTTTTCAGTACCTGAGATGTGTGTGTGTCTCCACAGCTGGCTCTTTGTGAATATATATAAAAAAGCACAGCTTCATAGCTCCATCTACCGGTGCAACACGTGAACTGCCACTGTTTCCAAAGAGGTTGTAAAGTACAGAGGTCACACTCCGTCACTTTTTTGTCATCCTGAACAAGTTGTGGATACTGTGGGAACAAATGACAGATACCTACGTACCTGCCGAACTATTTATAGAAAATGTAATTCAGAATTTGCTGTATTATAGAATATTAGCAAAATAGAATAAAGAAGAAATAATGAATAAATCTCACTTGCAGCTGTAGTTCTCGCTTCATGTAGTTCAATTTATTGATTTAATAATATAGGAACATGTTTATGGAGCTAAAATAACAGAATACACTACTTCTGTCAATCGTCAAATTAATTTATCAAAATCAACCTCAGTTGAATGCAGGTTTTAGACTTCCGCACTCCCACAAAGCATTGCGCTCGCACGCACCGCTTGTCACCTGGCAGGCGTCGCGTTTTTTTGTGTACGTTTCCATGGGAAGCAGTTACACACACACACACACACACACACGCCTCTGGGTTCAGATATTACGCGAGTTTTATCGGAACAAACGTCGTGCTGTCAGCTGGCACAGACAGAAGACGAGGAAAGGAGCTACACACCTAAATGGTGAGTTTAAAAGTTTAAGAGAAAGACGGGGGGGAGGGTGAAACAGGTCTGGACTGGACGAACATGGCTGAGGAGCTGAACTGTCAAAGCTGACATGTCAACAGCAAATGTTTCTCTGTCCCATCTCACTTTTCTGATAAACTGCACCGTGTGTTTAACAGAGGCTAAGCTACTTCACCAAAACTGTTATTTTTGCAGTTAGGTTCGTCAGTCACTGTTTGCGTTTCATGGATATATCCTGCTGTGTGCTGAATGTGTGTGACAGTAGACTTATGGGAAACAGAGTTTACATTTACATAAATTATGATGATGAATTCATCTTACTTTGTCTCCCCCCCACTGTCAGGTTAGTGTCCACGTGTGTTTTCAATAAAATTAACCTTGGGTGGCTTCCTAATGTCATGTGGCCTGGCTACATCTTAATTCCCTTTAAATCCCTCCACAACAGATTGCCATATGTGAAAGCTGAGAGCAGGCCAGCAGTCCGCTGGCCGGCCTCTCCACTTGTCCCGTTGCTTATTGTTTCAGCGAGACTTCAGTCAAAAAGGGTTTTGTTTAGAGAAGTCATTTCTACTTTGCAGGAGAGGGGAAGAAAAGAGGAGTCTATAAACAGTTTGCAGAAAGGATGGCAAATCTTTAAACATTTACATATTTGTAATTGTGCTGATGAATCGCTCATTAAGTCAGAGTCGCAGAGCTGGAAATTGTCTTTGGATGGGAACTCCTGGCCCCATTCGGTGATATAAACACTAAGCTCATTTTGTTTAGCGGCCCTTGGCTTACCTGCACCTAAATACAGCAGGTCAACACTCAATGATACAGATTCTACTGACTCACCACACGCATGGAAATAGCTGACGCCAGCTCACACTCCAAAAGGTTAGGCTTTCATTTCTCATTATTTGCAAGCTCAGGTCTTTGACAGTGCGCCACATTGAACTGAATGAGATTTTACCCTTAAAGATGATGGAATATAATGTCTGGAATACATTTGGATACTGTTATTGCATTGGTTTTACCGTTGAAACTCTGAATTTGTGAAAGCTATATATTGATTCATATTCAATTACTGGAATGTTATGATCTGTGTTTTTTGGGCCATTCTTTCTCTGGGTCTTCCAGAAACTGCACAAGCTCTGGACAACTCAACATTAATCCTCCATGCAAAAGGATAAAGCTTAAAAGGTTTCAGGAGGGCTTCCCAGTTTACGCTGTTGTCTCTATTAGACATGAGCATGATGTGAAATAAATGTTGATCTGACACAGTATAATTTAGGAAAACAGTTAGAGCAGCATGTCGTAATCTTAAACAAAACGGTGGACAGCCATATTTTTAGGAAGACCAAGTATACCAGTTTCACCTAAGTCTGACAACTGCTTTGTTTTTGTTGCTATCATTTCTTAAAAAGTCCTGAATGTACAACATAATAATGTGATGGCTGTGGCCTGTGTCAGATCCTCTTGCCAGGCAGGTAGTGGATGCCGGTCAGCATGATGGTGATGTAACATCCTATTTACATCCCTGTAGGCCTAATCTGCCTAAGGCTGGCTGTGTCATCTCCCTTGGGTGGTCATGTTGGAGCCTCCTACTAGTGAGACACACACCTAATCCTCCTCACGGACGAAAAAAACAAGAAGTGGTCCTCGCTTACATTTGTTTTCAGATCTCTTAGAAATCTTTTGGGGGGTTTTGAGGATCGGGTAAAGCTTCAAAAGGCTGTCCGATTTATTGTATTTATAGTCGCTGCTGCTGATCTGCATGTCTTTTCTGTCACTGAAGGATTGCAAAGGCACAGTGTCAACTGTTGGCTGACCTACATCACCAGGATCCAACCTTTCCAACAAGGGATCAGGCGCTGCAAGATGAGTTTTGAACTTAAAGAATCGGTGAGCGTCGTCACATACTGGCCGGCTGACAATATTTCCTCCTGGGTAAAGAAGGACTGAATTCTTCCTGAGAGGCTGGTGCAACGAGGACGTCTCTCCAGCAGAAGGGGACAGGAAATGGGAGAGATAATTGATTGATGAATCAGCGTTGTGTTCCCAAAACTCTTTTTATAAATAAGGAAAGTTAACAAGCTGATGAAACCGTCTTGAGAGATGATGAATCGTTACACCACCCTGAGACAGCTGGGTGATGGCACCTATGGCAGTGTGCTTATGGGGAGAAGCAACGAATCTGGAGAATTGGTAGCTATAAAGAGGTGAGGATATGGATTTTTTTTTTTTTACTTGTTTTGTCTGAATATTTAAAATGTTGCATCTCATTGTTAGAGTATGGCAAAACCGACATATAGATTTTGTGATATAGCTTAAATGTCGTCTTGTCTAGTTTTAAAGTCTGATTTACATTAAATTAAGGTTATACAATTCCATGAACCTATAGTGTTGACTGTTTTAGTTAACGACATTCGTGGTTATTAAACTATATCAACTTATCAACAATCAAAATCTCTCAAACATGGCTTTCAAACACTTGACAGATGTAGCAAGGGTAGGCATTTTACAGTTTAAAAATAACTTTAGTGTCTAAAATGACACTAAAATAGCGCACTGATGTCAAACATTGGGAATTTAATACATATGAATTACCCAAGCATCTTTTACTGCATTTAAATCTTTCTCAAAAATTGTTTTCCTACCTGCCCACATCGGACAGCATGTACAGTTGTACACGATACTGATATATCTATGATCCGTATGATCGATATGTTGGCCTGACTTGCACCAATAATAATCCCCAAAATATCATCTCATTATTAGGGCAAGAAAATATAAAAATGCTATAATATAAAAGTATTGTATACAAATGTTGTGATTATTCTATTATTATATTCTACTACAGAGAGTATGTCATGTCTTTTAGGGTCCATTGTGTGGTATTGGGTGGCATCTAGTGGTTGCACTGGATAAAGATCATACTAATAAACAAAAGAAAATATAGGCCAAAGGCTCCTGGTTTCCGGCCATCACCAGGGCAAACAAACTAGCTTACACGCCTTTGTTTCAGCAGCATGGCAGCAGGGCTCAATAATAGATGAGAAACCGGGGAGATGCGTCCACTGGTTGATCATTTGGTTACCATGCAAGACAATACATGCGGTGACGGTGAAAGGGAGTGAAAGTACAAGGAGTGTGTCGGGTTGCTGACATTGTTGAAGGTACGACTGAAAACTGGCAACAGCCCAGAGAGGAGAAACAGATATGTGCAAGTTCTGTAATTCTTACATAATTCCAGATGGAGGGAGACGTAATGCTGATCAGAGAAGATAAGTCATCCTAGACGTGTTCCATATACCAGCACGTAGCAGCACACACTGTGATAAAACTTAGGATGGAATACATTGTCTGAGTAATGATATATGTTACTTGATTCAAGTAGGAAAAATCATGATCTAGTTTAGAGTATGAACTTACTTCATTTTCGAATCCAAAGCTTTGGCTGCTTTTGTTCTTCCGATGAAATGAACTGAAATTCGAGACGCCTCATGAAAACTGAATTATTGATGGAGACATACAAAGGAATTTTGCAAAGATAGGAACTCTACTGTATGTCAGAGTTAACATATAAGGCCTGTCTTCTATTCTTTGGTTGATGCAAGTATGATCCTTGCTCCAAATCAATGTGCTGTTTTGATTTTTTTGTTTGCAGAATGAAGAGGAAGTTTTATTCATGGGAAGAATGTATGAACCTGAGAGAGGTGAAGGTAAGGAGGGCGATACTACGGGCAGGTTATGGGACATTTTTCTGCAGCAGAACTTCTAGTAATTGGCAACAGCAAGAGGCATGAGATGAGAATCAAGTCAAATTTTCCTTGAGAAGTGATGCTGTGTGATTTAAGCAACAATGTGCACCTTATAATTATGTCTCTTACAAACTGAAGCTAACTGCCTGATCAGTATTCCTGCTCTCTTGTACTGCCTGATTCATAATTGCAAACATTTAACATCATTGTATGACAGTTCTATGTTTATCTCAGTTATAAACCTGCTATTACATTCCTACTTTTTCCCATAATTTGTCACACCAGTCACTGAAGAAGCTGAACCATGCAAATGTGGTGAAGCTGAAGGAAGTAATCAGGGAGAATGATCACCTCTACTTTGTCTTTGAGTATATGAAGGAGAACCTCTACCAGCTTATGAAGGACAGGTGAGAAGATTAATGTTCAACAATGCAAATGTTCATACAAGGTGTATTACACTGTAGTCTAGTTTGGCCATTACCACAACACAAAGTTTACAGATGTTATCATCTGGACAGGAGCCTTCCTGTTGAAGCTTGAAACATGGCCAGATTAGAAACATGATATTCTGATAGAATTTGAATGATCTGATTGGATCCAATGGTTTTCAGTGAATCACATTTCTGTCACCATGCTCTCAAGATGTTGCACTTGCCCTGCTTTTGGCTCTCCCTTACACCCAGCTGCCATTGAAAAACACCACCTCTGGGGGAAGCTCTAATGTTTTTGCTAGTTTACAAACCCCAGGTGTGTTCACTGCACTTGCTTCACCTGGGAAAGACATAAAGCAGACAAGTCCAGGAAACGCCAATGTTTTTCAGCCAGTCAGTTTAGTGACTATATGTGTGCCTTGTTTTTCTAGAATAATATTCCATTTAGTGTATGAGTAGAAAGACCAAACATACTGCTGTTTATGTAATCGATGCTAACATTAGCAGGCTCATGAGAGTTCTATCAATTCTATGTTTACAGAAAAAAGTTGTTCCCTGAATCAGCTATACGAAACATAAGCTTTCAGATTTTACAAGGCCTGTCATTTATTCACAAACACGGTAGGTGTGCCGTGTTCCCTTCAAGCCTTGGAACTGAATGATAGTGGTTGCATGCTGCAAGATTCATTTAATGATTATTCAAGTCTAATAAGAAAACTGTAAAGTTGTGAAAGATGGAATATTGCAACCAAAGTCAGATGACTTGAAATGAATCTTGTAGTCTGTGAACCTTTCATGTCTGCCTCATCTACTGTAACTCCTTTTCTGAATTTCTATAATTAACAGATGTGTGGATGCTTCATATGTAGGGATGCATGTTTTAAAAATCTTACAGGAACTCAATCATACATTTGGCATGTTTAAATGCACAGAACCCACCCAGGCTTCCACACATTCAGAATGCATGTCCTCTCCAGGTCTTCTGCTTATTTTAACTGCTTTTCTTTCATTTCTCTTTTACCTCACTTTCCTTACTTTCCTGTCTCTTCTTTGCTCTGCTGCTAGAGAGAACAAGATGTTCTCAGAGAATGAAATTAGGAACATCCTGTTTCAAGTGCTATCTGGGTTGGTTTTTGTACATAAGCATGGTAAGAGGCCCTACTCTATCATTCTACTTAAAAGTTGCATGACTTTCCAGTTGTTGGTTGGAGTGTGTTTGATATTGTAAAAAGTCTTTCTTCCTGTGTGCCTACTAGGTGTAGTTATTAGATATGGTACATTATTTTATAATAACTTTATATCTCTAAGCCTTTTTATACTGTATATACAGATATGTTTGAATTTAATTTCACTAAAAAAAAAAAAAAAAGATGAAGTTGGTTGTTTTTGAAGTCTTTTCATCACGTTACATTCAAGCCGTATCTACAAATAGCTTCTTATGCAACTATTTTTAATTAGCATAATACATTTTAGGAAAATATAATGCCACCATTCAGAGTCCCCATCAAAAGCTGGCTTGAGCTTGGTATTAACCTCTCCACAGGTTTCTTTCATCGAGACATGAAGCCAGAGAATCTCCTGTGCATGGGCCCAGAGCTGGTCAAAATAGCAGATTTCGGACTGGCCAGAGAGATCCGCTCGAAACCTCCTTACACAGACTACGTATCAACGAGATGGTGAGAGCACTAGCCAGGCATCAGTAGCCATCTAAAACACAGAAGAACACCTATGCATCATTAAGAATGTGCTTGATTGCTTGTGAGTTCAAGCAGAAGAGAGCTTTCGCAAAATTCACAATATAGTGAACACAGTATAGTGTATAGATTTCTATATTTGAGTGTGTTCTCTGTCCAGGTACCGAGCTCCAGAAGTCCTGCTCAGGTCGTCTACCTACAGCTCTCCTATTGACTTGTGGGCCGTGGGCTGCATCATGGCAGAACTCTACACTCTCAGACCTCTTTTCCCTGGGAACAGTGAGGTGGACGAGATCTTTAAGATCTGTCAAGTCCTGGGCACTGTCAAAAAGGTGCGAAGGAACTGAATGTGAAAAGGTGGAAATGATTTAACTTCAGTCATTAGAGAGGGTTGTATCTGTTATTGTCCAAACTTGTCATGTGCTGAAATAAATTGAAATGAAATCCTCAATGATCTGATAATTTAAAGAAAATCTGTTGACCTGAACACAGTAATGAATAACCATGTCATTGTCTGTCCCCTAGACGGATTGGCCAGAGGGTTACCAACTGGCTTCTGCTATGAACTTCCGCTTCCCCCAGTGTGTGCCGACCCACCTGAAGACCCTCATCCCTAATGCCAGCAATGAAGCAATTGCCCTGATGAGGGACCTGCTGCAGTGGGACCCCAAGAAAAGACCGACTGCTGTACAGGTAGGCAAGATTGAGCCTCACGGTGGGTTTTAAAAATCTGAAGTCAAGGCTGGCACTACCTTTCCTGAGAGAAGCAATGTCCATGACAGTGTAGCACTCACCACTACATTCATTTTTAAAGTTAGCTGTGGTGCAAAGATTACATTATAATTCTATTATTAAATTTAGTAGTGCTTCATTCCCTTTGCCACTGATAAATGTTCTACCTCTGCTGGTGTGCTCTGTTTCATACGTGTTATGTACCGCATCACCAGGTAGTAAGATATAATTTACACCCAGGTGAGAGGGATGAATCACCCTTTGAGCCCTGTGTAGGAAACACCTTCTCAGCATGGGTGACAATGCTTTTCCATCCTCTGCTTACACAACTCCCAGGGTGCGATGCACATCTGTTTGGAGTTTGGATTAATTCAACATATGTACATACTCATTAAAAATCTGTAATTATTTGAACGGAGTAAAAAAAGATTTGAACTTATACAGGGTAAAAATTCCTTGACTCCAGTGTTACGGAGTATATATGGTGAATAGAGAAAGTACAAGAGAAAGTTTCCTGAATAATAATCTGCATTCCTGTCTTCTCCCTCTTTAGTCTCTACGTTACCCATACTTTCAGGTGGGCCAGATCTTAGGGCCTCGACCTCAGAGCCAGGAGGTAAAGAAGGTCCAGACCAGGCCTCAGGCCCAGAAGCAGGCCTCAGAGTCCAAAATTGAACCCCAGCAGTCTTCCTCTGATTCCAAAGCGTCTGCATCCTCCTCTAGAAATCAGCATCAGCATCAGCATCAGCATCAGCATCAACATCAGCATCAACATCAGCATCAACATCAGCATCAACATCAACATCAGCCTCTTCAGCAGATCCCCCTTCCTCAGACTGAGAGTAAACCAGCAGGCCTCAGCCATGCAGTGAGTGTCTTTATACAAATCAGACCCTTTTTTATTGTATTTATTATTTATCATGCAGGAAGGCCATCTTTACCATACACACACACACACACACACACACACACACAGATATATATATATATATATATATATATGAAGGAGTTCGACTGTTAAAACAATAAAAGTAGCAGAAAGCTAGAGTTAAGTTAGTAAGACAGATTTGATCAATTATAACTGTTTGTGTGGGTGGCTGTTGCATTGTCTTCTGCAGAAGGTAACATCGCTAGGCAGTGAGAACACAGTTGGTGGTGGTGGTGGTGGGATGGGGGCACTGAAGAGTGGCCGTCGTCGCTGGGGCCAGACGGTGGCCAAGACCACAGACAGCTGGGAGGAATCTGACCCCTCGGAAACCGCCGCATCCAACTCCAAGAAACCCAGCCTGGGGAACGCAGAGGAGGAGAGGAGCCTGAAGGAGCACCTCCCACAGTAAGTGCTGCAATGTCTGAACAGAAATGGATTGGCAATTTGACAGAGATTTAAGCATTGAGACTGAAGTTTTAGTTTTTTTTACTGCATTGCAGTGTACTAAAAATGTGGTTTAAATGTAGCCGTCTCAGGCATGATGCATTATTTAAGTTGACTCCGTTATTTGAGTCATGAAGCGTTTTATCACTGTCAGTTTATAAAATCATTTGTGAATGTACATGCAGTGTTTCTGATGTCTGTCTCAGGGCATCAACAGGAGTGGGATAAACAGTCAAGACATTGTATGATTTTTTTTTTTTTTTATTGGCACAGTCCTTTGAGTGTTTGGTTTCTCTTTTCAGGCCTAAGGAGCAGAAACCCCTGTACTCCTTCAGCACAGTTACTAAGTTACCCAACAATGTTAAGATTGGCCAAATCGACTCCAATCTCCCAGGATCTGCTGCACGGCAACACTATCTGAGCCAATCACGATACTTGCCAGGTAACATTACCAGGTGTATAAACAATCAAAACATCAAGTATTATCAAAAAGGCATTGGATCGTTCATAAAATTGCAACATGGTGATTTTTTTGTATTTTGTACTCTTGATTTTTGATCACAGATTTTCTCTGATTGCTTTAGGGTTGATCAGCAAGAATCCGACTTCTTCTGGAGATAAGGAGATGAGTGGTATGACGCTGCGTGACCTGTGGGAGAACTCCTCCAACACTGTAAACAAACCACTAGCTCCTATTGGAGGCGGATTATCTGTCGCCAGAGCCAACGCAGGTGAGGACTGATGTCTAATGAAGAGGTGGTAAGAGGTTTGATAGAGTGCGAAGTCGGTGGACGGAGTTAAGGTTTCCCGATTTCACTTTGTTAAATCTTTCAAATTTAGTTTTCTCCACGATGTAAGATACCAACTGTGCTTTCTGTCAACAGCTGTTAGAGTTCCGATAATGTAAAAGGGGAAATGATTAGTTGTGTTTTAGGATATTAATGGAAATGACTCTGCGATTAACAGAGATCCCAAACGACATCCAAAAGCAATTTGTCATAAAGAAAAAACAAAAAGACGAAAGCAAGTGTCCTGTTATACTAACTATACTAGTTGTTGTGTTTTTATTTTTTAGTGAATAATTAACTCTTTCTCAGAGTTTCTTTTACCCATTTCTGAACCATTGTACCCACTGCTGATTTACACCAGTTTCCGAATTGCACATAAAAATTTGCAGACTTGTAGTTTCCGAAGAAAACAAAACTCCTCCAGCTGCCCAGCAAAAATTCCATCTTCTTAAAAGTGTATACCAGCACGTTATACTGTATTTGGCAACAAAATTAGACAATAACCTGCTTATCCAGAGATACAAGCCATGGCAACGGTGTGTCTCGCCGTGCAGTGGAAACCTGGCGACTGTCAGTGTCACCCACTGTTACATAATATGACCTGTCCTCTTCTACGGGACGCACATGCTAATGATGCAGCTAATGCCTCCTGATCAGTAGTTATGGGGCCGTCGACCAGAGCCTTGGTAGGAGCGAGCCTAAGCGTCTGCGACTTTAGAGATGGGACACCTCTATAAATCATTTGTCATGTAGACAGACACACAATATGGGCCCCCGCTGTGCTCCCTCCTTCTGTCTCTTTCTTTCACCTTGTCTCCCTCTCTCCATTTCTTATTCATGAGATTAAGACCGTCGGTGTAAGATCAAGTGTTTCTTAAATGGCCCTCAGCTGCACCCCCCTGCTCATTTGTCCCAGCACTCACACCCACGTTTGTTTTGATACCACTCACCTGTTACTCATGAATACAACTTTTTTTTTTTTTTTTTGAAGCTATTATTGTCCTCTTAATTTTCTAATCCATTTCTCTGTTTTCTCTTTTTCCTTCGTCTCTGATTGCTTGCTTGCATGTTTCTTCTGCTTTTTTGCTGTGAGCCTAGAAGAGAATGCCTCGAAATCTGAGGAAAGCCCTCCGGAGAAAACTGTTGTTAAAGAAAGAATACTGGAGAAAATTGATCTCTCCAAAGGTATTTCATTTAGATGGCTCCATGTGGACAGTTTGGTTTTGTTTAACGGTTTTGAGCAATGACGTACGTTTAGATATCTCCGACTCCTCCGCTCTAAGTTGCTTGCTAAAGCTCTTTTATGTGTAAACGTTGTGGCTGTAGTTAGTGTGGCTGCCTCATGTATTCAACTAGCAACTTAACATGTGAAAGAGTACCCGCTGCTAAAGGCTCTGCAGGAGACAAGGGTACAAATACACAGTTTAGGCAGAGAACTAAGGACTCCAGTTGCTAAATAGATGGTAAATTGCACTACAACCACAACATCTTCACGAGGGAACAATGAGGCTTTTCACTAATTATACTGATAACCATCTGTGGCTGCTGCTGGAGCAGACCGATGGTGTCGCCGGGAAAGTTGAATGACTTCAATCACTTGATCTTAGTCGTCTGTTTGGGCCCTCAGTAGCTGTTGCATATGCAGCAACCACACACACAAATAATTAGAAACAATAAAGCTGAGTGTGAGAACTTCTATTGGGTGTGTTGATGTAAGTTTTCTTCATTTGTGTGTTTTTGTGTCTTTAAAAGGCGCACATTGTCTTCACTTTTATCACATAGCTACAAGCCCATTCTGGTTGGGTATCTTGAGGGCGTAGCAGTTAAACACATTACAAAATAAATGGTAAACATAATAAACTATGTATGCCTTCTCTTTTTAGGGAACTTTGTGAGCACCAAATACAACCTCTCCAGTGCCTACATGCCCTCATTCCAAAAGAAAGAGGTGGGCTCGGTGGGACAGAGGATCCAGCTTGCCCCTCTGGCCGGCCAGCACACAAGTAAGATTTTATTCCCTCTATGTAAAGCCCAGAGTAATTAAGATCACCGATAGCCTCCTCACATCCCCACTTACCCTGCTCAAAAAGCTGCACTTATCACCGAAATCTTCATCTTCACTTAACACAGTTTTCATGCCCGGTCAGAATCACCGCTCTCTTGTATGGTCATCCCACGCTCAACCGTTCGTGCTCCCCAAGTCTCTTTTCCTCTCTTCTGTTCATTTTCTGACTTGCAATATTTCCATCCAAGCTCTTATCTCACTGGACCTGTCTCTTCTCTTTCTTCACTCTTTCAGTCAATCTTTCCTCTCCCGATAATAAAAAAGACAAATCAAAATCCGCAAAGGCCAAGCCCGTATCCAGCTCGTCTTTGAGTGAAGCTAATGAAGGTATTGGCATTTTCTAATAGTCGTTATAAGGGTTGTTATTTATTATTTTTTTATGATCATGCTTGAGTTGTGTGTTCATATTTTAGAGATGAAAAGCTATCTTTCTGTATTGTTTTCCTTGATCATTGCTTTCTGTCTTACAATACCAGTTTTATCTTGATTCTCGGCATTCTGCATCATGTACAAATAAAGCTCTTCATAAAAACAGATACATGGCTGTATACGTATAGATGTATTGGAGATGGATTAACAGCCTGACTGGCATGTTCCTCCAGATTACGAGGGTTGGAAGAGGAGGGCAGACAGGGCTCAGATGAAGGGGAGCAGCTACTCAGCCTTGGGGAAAACCTCTGGGAATCTCCTGACCAGAGCTCCTGCCGCACAGCCGGTCCACGGCAGGGTGGACTGGACGTCCAAATATGGTGGAAATCGGTAGATCAGAAAGGAGATGGTACGAAGTGTGTATGAACTGTGTTTCCTAGTGGTACGTGTCACTGACTGAGGACATTAATCCCAGACTGAGTTTTAACCTCTCTCAAAGTCTATGTTCCCTGAAAATAATGACAAGGACCAATATTAAGGTAGGTTGTAGTAAGGTCACAAATGATGTAGTACATGACGACGTGTCATCCTTTTTAGGAGATGTTTTTATGCCACAATTGGATAGTTTTCTTCCTGGAGAGCCTGAGACAAGTAGGATGCTACTGTGAATGTGCAAGGAGTCTCTGTGTTTTGATGACTGTTGCCATGATGCTGAACCAAGATTCTGTCTGCAAGACAATCCCACTGTGTTCCTGAAGGAACCAGTGTGAGCCAATTAGTGTTCCGAGATTCAGATTTAAGTGTAGTTTTTTTTTTTTTACTTTAGTTTTTAATGTCAAGTATTGTTTTCCTGATGATAGTCATTCATTAACCCCTCCTCAGATGCATTAATCCTTGTGCTTTTGTTCGACATAGGTCAGTCATAAAAGAACAAACATCTGTGTAATGTCTATAAAATGGATTACTTCTACTTATTCTGATGATGTAGGACAACTGCACTCCTCTTTGTATTATGCAATGAAATAACTGAACATTTTGTAAGCATTTTATACCAATAAATACATGAAGGTTGTTACTGCATTCATTCATTCAGAAAAAACAAGACAAACATTCATATAAACAAGGTACTATATTTCATCCTTAAATATACAAGTTTTTTTTTTTTTTACAAAATCATTGATTAATGTTCAACAGTGAATGACGAACGTTGACAAGAAGCTCCTGAAACAGAAGATGGGCGCTCACTTCACAGTCTTCACTCCATTATGACTCCTGGGGTTTCTGGAGCAATGCCAGGCTGAGCTTTCCCACCATCAGGAGACTGGGACAGAACAGTAATATCAGACTTCATGCACAGCATGTGCATCAAGATAGGAATGGCGGTTCTTGACCTTAGAAAGACTTTGAGAAGCTTTAAAGTATGACAGTTTGGTTATACCTTGCTCCAGCCATCAAGCCTGCTGGCATGAACTTCCTGGATCCGTAGAACCTCTTTCCCATGACGCCGGTCAGTGCTCCTGATGTAGCTGCAGGACACCAAGAAAATGTGAACCCAAGAGACAAATTACTGTCCTAATTAAGAAACACTTTACCCAGTGTATCCCCATGCAAACGCATTGACAGCAAGCACAGTACAGTCTGAGTATACCAACCGAGGGACACCCAGATATTATTGGGGTCGTTGGAGATCTGGTAGGCGCCGAAGCCTGCGAGGCCGCCGAAGAGAAGCCCGGCAGCGAGAGAGGGGACACTGCCTGGAAGAAGTGAAACACAGCAGGTCAGCACCACCAAGCCCACAAGAATGAGGAGCATACAGATTTGTGAGAGTGACATTTAAGGTTAAAAGTGCAGAAGTGCAGTTTTTTTTTTTTTAATGGCGTGAATATTCAGCATATTATTAATGGATGTAATTGTTAGCTTCAGCCCAATAAGAAGGCCAATGATGTCAATTCGAAAAACTAAGATCGTCATTCAAATTCTACTTACTGAAGATTACCACAGGGGATGAGTTTATTTGCGATGCAGTGACGCTTAAAGAAAATCAAACAGGAAAAATACAATACAAAACAAAAACACCACAGCAATATCCTCATGATCTCAACACATTTGAACTAGCTGAAGATTGCAGGTGCCTTGACGTCATAACCTTACACCTCTCCCACACCTAACACAACACATACCTGCTTTCACATAGCCAATGGCTCCCCCGGATGCGATGAGGGCTGCGTATCCATACCCGACCCAATCCACAGACATGTTGAACACCTGTCGGGGTCACAGCGTGTGAGTGCGCAACAAAGTCAACGTGTGCTACAGCAGAGTCCCATACAACCCACACAGCCTCCTGTCGTGGACTTAACATTACTTACAGGTGGGAAAAAACGAGAAGGGCTGCCTGGCTGCTGCGGCACAGAGCTGTTACAGAAAACTAGCTGAGGCAACAGAAGATACAGAAACATTTTCCCGCCGTCACAAAGCTCGTCTCGTCTGTTTTTGACAATATATCGTTGCATGGTGGCCACACTGCGGGGGGCGTGTGTGTGTCTGGTGTCTTAGATAAGACTAACTGATGGCAGGAGCCTTATTAGCATGAGCACGACTAGCATCACAACACACGCAGGGAGCTTTAAGCACCTACTGCTGCACTCGTATACTCGAGTTAAGGAGATAAACGACATTGTCTGAATAAGAGTTACAGCTCTGAACGTCTAAAACTCTAAAATGTGAAACCGTGACGTACAAACGTAGCAACATACAACCTTGCTCTGTCAGTTTGTCCTCTGTCACTAGCGACGGCAGCTTGTTCCTCACCGGGCAGAGATTACTGGCGCACACGCTATAGGCGGCGAGGTGCCCGATGGGAAATGTAGGCGCCGATGCTTTGGGAGCAAGGTGCTGCGTTCTTGGGAGGCGGAATTTCTTCAAATATCATAATTACAATTAGTACATAATAGTAGCAAATAAAGCAAGGAATCAAGGGGGGATAAAAAGCGTTATTGTTTTTAATTCAGAAAAGAAAAAGTTTACCAATATGTGCACGTCTGCTCTAAATGCAGACAACAGAGCAGATTCCACGTGTTCTTATTCTTATTTATACATTATATGATTCTAATACTGTTTATATACATATTTAAAAAGGATACATTTAATTATAAAACGGAACTCTTTTGTTTTGTGTGTACGTTTGATAATTAATTTCAACATGTGTGTTAGTCATTCTATTTTTGACACACTCCCTAAAACTGGTTAAGTGCCCTTAAGCAAAGCATCCCCGTCTCCCATTCCCATCAGCAGAAAAAAAGAAAGTCATTTGCTTCTCATCTATGACAGCTTCTGTCGCTTGGAGATGAACGACCAGTGGTGACAATGAACCCTGTTAAGCAAAAAGTCATCATCAGCGCCCACCTGCAAACTCCAGAGCCACGACATGGCTCTGAGATTCAGTCTCAATTTACTGATCGGCCTTTAAACACATCCGGGACCAGACGCCAGAGTGGGCACTGGATTTATTTTATACGACCACAAGATGGCACCACAGGATCAGATTAAGCTGTTTTAAGACGCGCTGACGGTTCTTAAAACTTTAACTTGGCTTTATTTCATTTCATTATTTTGTTGTTGTTGTTGTTGTTTTGCTTCACGAACAGAAACAGTCTGCACAGAAGCAGGAGGAGGATACACAGAGGCTCACCTCTCGCTGCATCCGAATAAGTGATCTCAGCTTTCAGACGTTATTTCATTACCGTGAAAATGATCGGGTTTAGTTTTCCAAAGTGTGATTAAAGTTTATGGGAAAGTAAAGAGGGGTAAAAGTCAAAAAGCGAGGCTGAAATGAGACGTCTAATTGTGTAATGGTCAAATGATAAACAAACCTGACACTCTCCTCGATTTCGACCCGAGGGCCAGATATTTTTATTTGCCAGATTTCCACATGGCACCTCTGAACACCTGCTTTGTCGACCGGAGTCGGTTTGGCCGTTTCACTTTGAGGAATTCTCGCAGCTCACACGCTCTCATTTGGTTTTAATTACCTGCAATATTGTCTCAAACCCACCGGCGGCGCGTCCTGACGCTCATCCTGAAGGAAGGTGGCGCTAGAACACAAGTTATCACTCTTTGCAGCGCCGCGTTTTCATATGGGCCTGAAACCCCTCTGCTCGCTCAACAGACACCACTGTCATGAATATCACGCAGCCACACGGGGCTTCTGCTCCCTCGGCGGTGACGGGATGGTCACTGTCCTCAGCGGTCAGACGCGTCCAGCTGGTGCGAGTCTGCAGACAGGAATCAAAAAACAAAAAAAAGGAGGCCTCTCTTCAATGATGATTGTCCAACTTCTCCGTAAGTTGTGGGCCGAGGAATAACCCCCTCCCCTCACCGATCAATATTAGAAAAAACAACAAGGAAAAGCTTCCTTGAATGTTTCACAGCATTTTTGGCAAAGACAGCCTCCGTGCGTAAATTACGCACCGAGGTGTTTGTGTCTCAGCAAATTCACTTTTCGACCAGTGCCACACACAACACTCCCACCAAATTAATAATAATAATAATAATAATAATAATAATAATAATAATAATAATAATAATAATAATAATAATAATGTATTTTCTCCACACTGAGCGGCTGCATAAATGGCCTGAGGTGCAGCCGTTGCCGACGCCTATTAAAGAGAGCTCGCAGTTTTAGGGAGCTGAACGCTGCCCGGAGGCCCGGTGCTCTGGTGGAAGTGGTTGAAACCAAGCCCTAGACAAACAGGCTGGATATTCAAAAGGGACCCCGCTCTTGTCTGAGAGAAACCCACTCTCAGACAGCTCTGCTTTAAAAACTTACTCCTCCCTTAGTGCGCAGAGCCCCAAACAATATTTCTGATCCCCCATCACCATCCACCACCTCCCTCTCCTTTGTCCAGTCCTGGTGAGGTCTGTATAGCTGCAGGTATTGTGTGTGCAGTTAAAACGCGTCCGCCTTTGAAGTCAAAAAACATGAAGGCTTGTTTTAAATATTAACAGCGGGAAGAAAATCTATAGATTCAGTGTGGAATTATGCAAAACAAACAAATAATAATAAAAAAAGAGAAACAGAAGTAGGGGAGGATTTATTGGAGGAAATGCAAAACGGAGAGTCGAAAGTTTGCCCAGTATTCTGAGTGCATTAAAGCGCACATGTATATTAAGTGTATGATATAATATTAAGTGTGTGGTGCAGTGACGGAACCACGCAGCGCAGCTGTGTGTGCCGCGTCAGGAACTTAGAAGAGGAGAAACGAGGGTTCAAACTAGAGATTTGACCATTATCACCTCTTTGAGCGCACGTGTTGCTCTCTCTCTCTCTCTCTCTCTCTCTCTCTCTCTCTCTCTCTCTCTCTCTCTCTCTCTCTCTGTGTGTGTGTGTGTGTGTGTGTGTGTGTGTGTGTGTGTGTGAGAGGGAGAGCTCATTCGCTCCTGGCCGGAGGGGTCTACATAAGTATGTATTAGAAATAAACAGTGGATAAATAAATAATGAGCCTCACAATAGTGGGGTAGCTCTCTGAGTAGAAGTAATGATGTTGGCAGTTAACCTTCAAGTTTTTTCTTTCTTCCTTTCTCTCTCTCTCTTTTTTTTTTTAACTTGACACACTTTCACTGGAGAATTCGTGTTGTGGTTTTTGTTGTGTTTCGTAAAAGGCAAAAAAGTGAAGAAGAAAAAACAAAAACAAAGAATATATGGAAAGGTTCACTGGCCCACAGGAGGAGCAGATATTTGTTGAAGACGAACAGATTATTAAACAATTTAGGTTTTGCTCCTTCATTTTAAAGAAGGGATATTATCTTGTTGTAATAATGACATGTTGGCCAGAACTGTGGCATGACAGCTCACCTGTCTGCTGGTGTGCACAGTAACACTTCTCTCACTTGTTATACACAGCTAATTATTTTTGATGTTAATTCATCTGATGCACATAATTCGCCACTCTATTATATATGTTTTATATATGTTATACGATTATAAATACAATTACCTGCAAATATAATTACTGTTGGATAGTCTTTATTTATATCAATGGCTGTGGTGAGTGCTGGATGCTTTATCTTCTTCAAATAAGCGAGAAAAATAAAATGTTTTTTTTTCTTCTGTTTGTTCATTCTCATCATCTTTCTTGGATTAAAATCTCATCTCACTGACATTATAGACCAAACTGTGGCATCTCAGGCCTCTATTTCGCTTCTTTATTTTATTTTTTCCCCTCCCAGGTAGTCTCTGCCGTTTTCTCGTCCACGCCCGGAGCAGTGCGCATGCGTCACCAGGTGGCCCCACACCGTTTTTATGGCCAGGTGAGGCGATCCGGTCCAGGTAAAGAGTAAAAGGTTTTACTCTGGGACCGAAGGCTCGATGAGATAGGACACGGCATCGGGATCGACCACGAAGAAGAAAACCTACCCCCCCCCACTCCCCACGGCAAAAAAAAAGGCAGCAGAAGACAAAGAATGTCAATTATGGGCAAAATGGGGGAATGGCAGGTACGTGCTGCTTACTTTAAGACAAAGAGACGGCTGTGGAGAAAGAAAGAACAAAACATAATCCTTGAAAAACTGTCAAAGTGTCGACTTGTTGTGGGGATGAGGCTGCACAGGCGCCGTGCAGATCTTTGGTTGAGGGGAGCTTGTGGAGGGACTCCTGCGTTAAAGCGTGTGGATTTTTACGCGTCAGGAGATCACACGGGAGAAGTTGAGGATATTTTATTTGGGGGGGGGGGGGGAGTCTGCGGTGATGCGAGCTTACATGTCAGATCGTGCACCTCGGTGTTTTGAAACGAGGAGGTTGTTGTAATCACGGGCAGTCCGGATCCATACAGATGTGTCTGATCATAGACGTGAAGTGATGTGGCGTTAAAAAAAAACCACAACAGAAAACGCAGCTTTTGTTGCGCCTTTAAAGTAAGAAAAAAAAAAAAAACCTTCTACATGTAATTCGCGGTGACTGTATTTATATTTGCTCCTTTTTAAACTCATGAGCATCCCAGCCTGACTTTCTCCACAGTCTCACTGCATGGGATGGTCTGCGCTCCTCTGACAAACTGGCCTTGTTTTGTGAGCAGTGGGTGATTTAAGAGACGATCTTTGCAGAAACTAACACTTTTAGTTTCAGCCGTCAGTCACACATAACCCCCAGAAAACACACACACACACACACACACACACACACACACACACGCACACACACGCCGCATGCATACATGCAGCTGTCATTGTCAGCCAGTATCATCGCTCCATTCTCATTAATAACAACCGCTCTAGAAAAAAAAACAAAACAAAACAGGGCACTCCACCAAAAATGGTAATCCAGGAAAAAAAAAAATGTGAAGGGGGGGGCGAGAGGGGCCAACGCCTTAAAGAGCTGGCGACCTGTCTGCTGACCCACGACCTGCTGAGGTGAAGGCTCGGCCGGCGTCAGGGCAGAGCCGGGCCCTCACCGCCGCTCATTCAGATGAAACAAGGCCATGTTGTTGTGTTAATTATTTACATTCCGCCCCCCCCCACTACACCCACCCACCTCCAAAAGCCCCCTACGCCCTCACAGGTAGCCGGTGGACCTGTAGAGCCGCTTCCAATGGCTCACCTTTTTACCATAACACTGAGAGAATAGCCTCTCAAGGTCCCCACTCTCAATGGGATTAAAATAACAGTTTGGGAGTTTAAAAAAGAAGAAAAAAGAAAAAAATCAAGGGTGGTGGGTGAAAAGAAGAAGAAATAGTGTGTGACAGGGTCGTATTTACATAGGCATGCTGGTTTCGCGCACGATTCAATACAAACAGTTTAAAAAAAAAAAAGTTATTTCCGAGCTATTTTGTATTTCTTTTGGTAAGAATTAAAATCGCAGTCGTTCGTTATAAAGGTGCTGTGTATTCCTGTAGCAATTCGCCCCAAAAAAGAGAGAGCGTCCCAGGTGCACGGTGGAGGAAAAAAAAAAAAAAGTCCCCACGCTTGACTCTGTAACCCTCCCGTCAACAAACACACCCGAGTGAACAGTAGAAATTATAAGCATGTGCAGCGTCTTGCTGCTTTAGTCTTTTTTACCTGTGCGCTGCTGTCCATTGGTGTTGTGCTTTTTTTTTTTTTTTTTTTGCATGTGTGCGTGTGTGTGTATGTGTGTGTGTGTGGAGCAGATGGGGGGAATCAAACGGCTGTTGATATGCTAATGAGGCCCTGTGCCAGTGTTATTACAGAGCTGCTCCAGCCCTTCACTTCCACCATTAGAGGGAGACCTCAGAGCGCAAGACAGACAGGCAGCCCACAGCTTCAATAAAAAGTAGTTTTTTTCTGAGCGGGGGAGCACAATTCAGTGAGTGAAAACAAGAAACTAAGGGCGATACCTACACTCAATATCCACCCCAGCAACCCATGAAAATGCTTTGGAAATTAACTGATAACATTAAATATGAAGATTGCGAGGTAAGGGGCTTCCTCTTTCTGATTTGTTCTAATTTTTGATTTCATTTTCTTGAAGGAAGAACAAAAAAGACAAAAAAAAAAATGAAAGTACTGCTCAGATAATTATTTTTTTTTTTAAGGGATGTGATGTATTGTCATTCTTCTGACAGCTGTTAGTGAACACGTGTGGCTCCACTGCAGGACGAGCGGGTCCAAGTCTTATTTTAAATGTCATCTCTGAGAGCTTCTTCTTCTTTGTTGGTGTATTTATTTTGTAGAGAGAAATTAGAGGATAATCATAATGCATTATTTTTTTTTAAAAAATGGCAACACTTCCAACATCAGTAATAATAATAATGATAATTATTAACATTATTACAGAGCACTCAGGTAACAACAGCTGTGTTTAATATTTATATATATTAGATACAAATGTGAATATAGTTGCATGAGTGAAATCACACCTGTGGTTTATTTATTTCTCTGTAAATTCACATTTAAAAAAAAAATTGCAGTCACATTTTAAATGACACGTGAAAATTTTTTTAAAAAGACGACGGTGCTCACTTACCACGCGTTTAATTAAAAATACATATTTGAACTGAATGGCAGACGCAAGCGCTCACACAGCCGCCTTCACTGGCGGCTTGGACATTTCATCCTTCAATTTTTAATATCTCTGCAATTTGAGCTCGTCAGATTGTGCCTGTGCGTGTGTGTGTGTGTGTGTGTGTGTGTGGACTGCATACACGCAGTGACTGTTGTTATGGACACAGGCAAAGTTTTGGCAGTAATATCAGGGACTTGTTTGAGAGTGGAGAAGCCAGTCGGACGTGTTTCTGTTCTTTTTTTTTTTTTTTTTCGTCCGAGTCCTGGGACGATAGGGACGGCCCGGGAACAGGAAAACAAAAAACAAACCAAACAAAAAAAAAAAAAAGCTGTCCACCTCCGTGTTGTAGTTGTGGTGCTTGTTTTAATTTACAAGGCTAATGCTCGGCCCCCCTCTCTTGTTGGCGTTCGACGCGAGGAAATGAAAAATTCGCAATCGAAATCCGGTCACAGCCCCGCTGTTTCGTAATATTTTCTTGCCCTTTTTTCTTTTTTTAAAAAATGCGTGATTGAGCAGGAAGGGGAGTGGAGTTGTTTGAGCCGCGCGTAAAAGTTGGTCGGAGCGACGTATCCGAGCGGCCCTCATTCAGACTTTGGGGGATTTTATTTTATCTTGTTTTTTTTTATTTTTTTATTTTTATTTCCCTCCGTCTTTCCGGGTTAAAAGTTAAAAGTTATAGCCGGTGTGACTCTGGGTTCGGAGTCGAGGAGGAACCGGTGGATTAATTCGGCGGAGACAGAGGAGAGGAGGGAGACCCATGGAGGACAGCTCGCTGTCGGAGTCTGAGCTGGAAAACAAAGGGACGAGTGGTAGAAACGAGCCCGCCGCGTCGCCTGCTGGATTTTCACCCAGTTCAGAGGTGCACATTGTTTCCTTCCATGGCTGCTTCCCCTTCTCCTTCTCCTTCTCCTTCATTCCCCTTCTCCTTCTCCTTCGCCTGTCTGCGGTCCACCTCCCTCCATTCCTATGTCTTTCTTTCACTTTTGCGCTTTGGCCCTGGGACCCTTTTAAAATGCCCCCCTCCTCCTCCCCCCCCTCTCTCTGATTCGTCAGACGGGAGTGAATGTCCCTCTTTTTGTCTCTCTCTCTCTCTCCACTCCCTCCACAGTCTCTCACTCCCTCTCTCTCTCTCTCCCTCCCTCCCTCACTCTCTCTCTCTCCCCATCTCTGATTAGATATACTGATTCCTCCTTTCAATGGACGTCATTTAAGCGCAGACTCCTGCCTTGAGTTGCGTCCTCCGCTTCACGCCCGATTTCCGACCATTCTTTTTCCTTATTATTAAGTATTGCTGTAATATTAATAGTCATGAACGCGTTCCATTAGGAGTCCAAGAGGGAGACGAAGAAGCGGCTTCTTTTGCTAATATGAGCTCAAGCGAGGGGACGGCAGCACTGTGATAGAAGCCAAAGGAGAGCAGGGGAGAAAAGAGAGAGGGTTTTTTTTTCTTCTTCTTCCTCCAAGAGAAACTTTTCGACCCAAATCCGCCAGCACCGCCGAATATCTACATTTTTTTCTTAGACCCAGATGAAGGGCAGCGGGGATCTAACCGTTTATTTCTGATGGATTATCGTCCTGCTGCTGCTGTGGCACACATCTGATCGCCGGGGCCATCGCGAGCTTGCAGGAGAGAGAAGAGAAGAGTCTTTTTTCTTCTTCTTCTTCTTCTTCTTCTTCTGCTTCTGTGGGGCTCAACGATTTCTTTTTTGTTGGTTTTGTTTTGCTGGTTGATTTTCTTTTTTTATTTTCGCCTCCCTCAAAAACACGCCAAGTGTTTGTTTGTGCCGAACTGATTAATTTTTTTTTGTGTGTGTGTCGAGTCGCACCGAAAAAAAAGAAAAAAGAAAAGACAAACAGAAAAAGAGAACACAGAAATCCTCTCAGATGTTAGTGCACAGTTTTTCCGCGATGGTAAGTTGCTGGAGCCCTCACCCTGTCAGACACTTCCGAAATTTTTGGTTTTCAACCACATCAGATTTTGTGCTTATTTGTTTTTTTGTTTTGTTTTATGCGTGTGTTCCTTCTCGCTAAATATTGTTTTGTAAAAAAAAGAAAAAAAAATGTTCAAAGATTCTGGGACACCTTTGGGGAGAAAAACGAAAAAACGAGAGAGAGAAAAAAAAAAAAAAAAGCTGAGCTCCTGCGGGGCTCGGGTATTTGTCTGAGGGCATTTCCACCTCCGGAATTTCGATGTTTAATTTGATTATTTACCTTTTGTCGTCTCGTCATCGCGTTAGATTTCATTTTGTTTTTATTTCCAAGACTTCGCGGACGAGCGGTGCTTTGCGCCGAGCTGTCGCCTTTTATTGTCTAAAAGCGACCGGCACGAGTGATCGTGATTTAATCCTCCACACTTGGTCTAATTCCTGTCATCCACTCGGGCCATATTCGCTCAGTGCCCGCAGAGCATCCTGCGGTTAAAACAAAGAAAAGGGGGAACACGCTTCGTTTATAGTTGTGTCTTTTTTTCCCTTTTGGTTTTTTTTTTTCTGTAAATAAATAAAAAAAAAAAAAAATGCATTTCAGCTAAAACACCCTCTCCTCTCTGCTCCTCTCTGCCAGGACCGTCACGACGGGACCAGCAATGGGACAGCCAGGCTACCTCAGCTGGGCGGCGTGGGCCAGAGTCCCTACACGAGCGCCCCTCCGCTCTCCCACACACCGAACTCGGACTTCCAGCCCCCGTACTTCCCCCCGCCCTACCAGCCCATCTACCCGCAGTCTCAGGACCCTTACTCGCACGTCAACGACCCGTACTCCCTCAACTCCCTGCACGCCCAGCCGCAGCCGCAGCACCCGGGCTGGCCGGGCCAGAGGCAGGGTCAGGAGAGCGGCCTGCTGCACCAGCACCGCAGCCTGCCCCACCAGCTGTGCCGGGAGTACCGCAGGGAAGTGCTCCTACCGTCCGGCCACGGCATCGACACGGGACTCTCGGACTCTATCCCTATCCATGGAATACCTCACTCTTTAGAAGACGTTCAGGTGAGGTTTACCTATGTACGTGTCTCCTTTTTATGGGCTTACTCTGATCATAATGAAAGGTTAACGATCCATTCCATCCATAGCTGGTTGGCACTGTTGTTCACCATGCATGCACTTCAAACTGGCATCATCCCACCATCCACGCTAACGAGCTGAATTCTGTTGTTTCACTATTTTAATTGAGTTATTACTGCAATGTGTTCGAGCTGCCTGCCTCCTATTATTACTATTCGTTGTCATATTATTAAGCGTTAGTGAAAAAGTGTTTAATACATATATATATATATTTTTATGAACGCTATTGTTCCATAAACTCCAGAAGGATGAGACGCGTTAAACGGAGTCTCTTATTAACGCAGCCATTCATCTCACTGTGGCACGACTTTTTTTTCTTTCTTTTTTTTGGAGCGTTGCCGTGATGATTGTGAAAGAATCTGCTAAACATTTTTATTTATTTTTTTGCCATCTCTGATTGAATTTATGAAATGTAGTTGTCGCAAATGAACGATTCGACGTGCTTTTGCTGGAGATCAGCACTGCAATCGAATTAAATGAAACAGATTTCAGAAAGAAAGACAGACAGAAAGAAGAAAAAGTAAACAAAGCGCCCTGTGGTCCCACACCGATTTCCCACACGTCCTCTGACTTTATTTGATTTATCAAAATTATAAAAACGGAAACGAAATGAAAAAAAATGGACGAGGCTCGCCGTTTGTCTGCAGCACCGGAACACACACACACACACACACACACACACACACACACACACACACACACACACACACACACGCCGCGTGAGCTCGGTGGTGGAATCGTGTTCAGGTAAAGATGTCATGAGGAACGAGCGCCCAAAAATTGCCAATAACCCCCCTCCTCCCCTCCCCCCCTCAGAGTGTTCTCCCCCCAGTTTTTAATCAGAAACAAACACCAATAATCCTCTAATTAGTTCATAGGCCTTTAATAGGCTGCGCTGCCGTAATTACTATCCAATCTAGATTAGAAGTTTCCTTGTGAGTGGAGCCAATCTGAGGGCGAAATTAGGTCAGGATTATGGGGCGACACAGCTTCGTTATTTAAGTCTGAGATGGTGATCTGCCCTGTAAAACGCGTCCGTCAGCGTGTGAGACCCCGCCGGAAAAAAAATAAAATAAAAAAACACCCGTGGACAATAATAACAGGTATAAATATACAAAGGGGG
This sequence comes from Acanthopagrus latus, assembly GCF_904848185.1. Classification (NCBI taxonomy): domain Eukaryota; kingdom Metazoa; phylum Chordata; class Actinopteri; order Spariformes; family Sparidae; genus Acanthopagrus; species Acanthopagrus latus. The sequence goes on along the minus strand of NC_051057.1, from coordinate 10,159,682 downwards.
GCCTCCGAGAGCCTCCATGTTGGGCTGATTGTGTCTTAATTGTGTCGGGCTTTTGTTAGGCGCTCACGCAGCAGCATCTCCCCGGTGTTGCGTTCACGTGCACAGCACCGAGGACTGGTATTTTTCTTTTTCTTTTTCTTTTCTTTTCTTTTTTAAAAAACATTTTTTTAGGTGCCTTTGTGCTAAAATTGTCCCCCCCCCTTTTTTTGCATTTGTGTCACAGCCTGTTGAGGATCAAGGAGTTCACATTCCCGACCAGACTGTAATTAAAAAAGGTAAGCAATTTCCTCCGAGATATCATGCATGTTTCTGCAAGCTGTACGCACACTGCACACACACACACACACACACACACACACACACACTGCACTACTCTCTCTCTCTCTCACACACACACACCATTCAACCATTCTGCTCGAGAGAGCTCGATGCAATGCGGTAATGCCTGACTGATCCTAATACGCGGTAGCCTATTTTTCATTACATGGTTTCCAAGTGCATCAAACTGGCTGCACCTTTTTTTTTTCTTCTTTTTCCCCCCTCTTCTTCCTCTCTCTCTCCCTCACGTCTCTCTCGCTGATGGAATTTACTGTCAGCGTTTCACGGGCAGCGGGGAGAAGATGAGTGGAGCTGGTGGGGCTTTTTTGTAGGCCACCGTGGTATTGATGGTCGAAGATGCCTGGGCCTTACAGACCGGGTCCTGGCTCTTGACTTGGTGAAAGGCAAATAGCTGCAATCAAGACTGCACGGTTAAAAAAAAAAAAAAAAAGTGTTTTAAAATGGAAGCTCAGGCCTGCCTGGTGTGAGCAGGGTGATAGCCTGTCATTTGGAGAGGGAATCAAAACACACACAAGAGAAAAAGAAAAAGAAAAAAAAAACAGTGGAGGTTGTTGGAAGATGATGTTTTATTTCATCCGCTGTGAAAAATCAGGTGATTTATATTATTAAATCAGGACGAGGCCCCATCTTTTTTTTTTTTTTCCCCAAAGCGTTTTGTCTGCTCAAATAAAAGCTCGCTCGATATTACGCGGAGCTTCCTTTTCTTTCCCCTTTCTGTCCTTTCTCCCCCCACATTCTTTCTTTCTTTTTTTTTTTAATGCCCGACTCTGCCTATCTGCGTATCAACATGATAATTGGCTTCTTATATTAGTAATCTCAAGAGTTCGTTTAACTCCTATTGTCTCTATTAGGCTCCCCTGAGCCATTAATGTCACAAGTGATCTATCCAAAGGCGCACAGTCCCCTTTGTCTCCGGTTACTGCACACCAAAACGGTGTAAAGCCCAGTAGTGCTGAGCCACCCCACCACCACCACCACCACCTCCTCCTCCTCCTCGGTGTGGAAATCACACACGGGCGACGGTGTTATGCTGGATACCGAGGATGTGTCAAAATAGGTGGACTTAACCTAAATCTCTGGGTTGGTGTGGTTCTCGCTCGGTGCACAGTCGATCCATAGCGCAAAGAAAAGGGGGGAAATCATGGCTGTAAGGGCGCTGGGATGGAGGAGAGTCTGGCTATCTGCTGCTGTGATCGCATATAGATGCTGAACTGTGTTTAAAAATGTATAGAATAATGGTAAAGATGAGGCGAGTGGAAATATCCTGAATGTTGTAACATCTGGAGTTGAGCGAGCATCAGGCCCCAATATGACTGATTCTAACATACACATGCACACCAACACACTGTTGTTATTATTATTATTATTATTATTATTATTATTATTATTATTATTATTATTATTATTATTACTGCTGCCATGTATAGGCCTCCATTACTCTTTTCTCTGCACACCCTTCCCTGCTGAAAGTGTACACATGTGGTGCTAAACTCCTAAATCCGGGGCCTAAATCCCCCCTTCTCATTTAGTTAAGGCTCTGCATTGCATGAAATTCACTGAGCACGGTCTCTCTCTCTCTCTCTCTCCCTCTCTCTCTGTCTCCCCCCTCCACTC
>NC_051057.1:10102729-10155229 GCF_904848185.1 Acanthopagrus latus | reverse complement strand
TTTAAGGGGAGGGGGGAAAGAAAAATGTCAACCAGCAAGAGAGGAGAGTCGAGACTCGGATTGGATGAAAACCTGTAATTGTCATCGCTCAAGTGTGCAAAGTGAGGCTGAAATTTTGGGTATAGCCCTTTAAAATTGCCCCCCCACCACCACACCAACCATGCCCCGCGTGATCTCGCTGGACTTCCAATAATGCGCAGGCATTGGTAATCAATGACATGGTGTTAAGCATGACGCTCCGTCTATATTTCATATCCACTTTATTGTTCCTCCTCCACAGCCTATTAACAGTTCTCACGGTATGGAGGACGGAGCCTGACGCGTACTGACAGCTCGCAGGGCTGCTTTATTATTATTATTAATATCATTTCTATTATTATTATTATTATTATTATTATTATTATTATTATTATTATTATGAATATCATTTCTATTAGTATTATTATTATTATTATTATGATTTCTGGGCTATGATTGTTGCCATCATCATCATCATTAGTGTTGTTTGGAGGGCACAGGTGCTGTAACCCCCCTCACCTCCCCACCGCTCGCATCAGATGAATCACGTGTTTAGTCCGAGCAGGGAGTGTGAACTGCTCTCAATTTGATGTGACCATATTTAATAAGCAAACACGTTTGTTTCTTTTCCCCTCCTCCTCCTCCTCCTCTTCTTCCTCTTCCTCTTCTTCCTCTCAGGCGAAGCGGTACATCTTGCCAGGGATTTCGGTTATGTATGCGAGACCGAGTTTCCAGCCAAGGCAGTAGCGGAATATGTAAACCGTCAGCATTCCGACCCAAACGAACAAGTCCAAAGAAAAAACATGCTATTGGCCACGAAGTAAGTGCTATTATCACATTTCACTGGGTGTCACAGCAAATTGCAATGCGAGTTTGTGTGTGTGTGTGTGTGTGTGTGTGTGTGTGTGTGAGTGGTGCGTCACTGTGTTTGTGTTGATTTGACAGCTCTCTCTCTCTCTCTCTCTCTCTCTCTCTCTCTCTCACACACACACACACACACACACACACAGGGAGACAACTTTATTAGAATGTTTTCACGCTCATCACATGTTTGCCATTTTATGAACGAATACAGTTTTATTTTTCCCCCCTCCACTTGATCAGATGTCACGATAAAAAATATACGTTGTCAGCATCCCTCCATGTCAACATCAGGCCCAGCTGACGCTATCTGCTAACGGCTAACAGCTAATAATTAATATCTATTCTGTCCGGCCACACACACACACACACACACACACACACACAATCCCAGTCTGCCACCGACCACCTCTGATAATTATTCTCTCCATTTAAACACGTTATTCTTTTTAATATTGTGAAATGATAATTAAATACACACACACAGCTGTTTGTTTGTTGGCTGGGCCTCTCCCTCGTCCACACACACTCTCTCACTTTCACCCTCTCTCTCTCTCTCTCTCTCACACACACACAGCAGTATTTAGTTTGTGATTTCAGCCACATTGACACATCGCTGGTGCACATCCAGCCCTTGTACTGGTGCTCACTTTTATCTTTTATTTATCTATTTATTTATTTTTATTTTTGAACAAGGCGTCAGCAAGGCGCGGCAGCCCGCATGTAATATTGATGATGGGTCGCTATAATCAAACAGCTGTCAGCTATAAGCGCTTATTACAGGCTGCTCGAGCCTTATTAAAATACCCACGGCCTGAAATGGAGAGCAAAGCCGCCTCGACTCCCATTTTGTCAGCGGCACAACGCAATGTTGTGAAAATACACGACGTGGCGTGGCAGTGGACCGCACGTGTAAGTGACGTGGGGACGGATTCAGCCGCTTCATCGGTCGGTTTGTTTCCTGGCTCGATTCTTACGAGAAGAGAAAAGGAGAAAACAAAATAAAAAAAATCGTCCAGCATCGAACTCATTCGGACACGTTTAATTATTATTTTTTTTTTTTGGGGGGGGGGGGGTTAATTTTTGTTGTTGATAAAAAAAAAAGTAAAATATCCTGCCACTGAGCTCAGAGATTAATTTCCACCTGTTTTGTAGCTGCGGGACATTTTTCTCCAGCCAAGTGTTAATATTCTGAAAACAAAGCAGCGGGAGCAGGACGGTTCTCAGGCCGCTCATACACCCAGAGCTGACTGAAACAAGTTGCTCTGCAGAGAGAGAGAGAGAGAAAACTTGCCTCACCTCACCTGGATGGACACTTTTCACTCGCTTTAAGCAAAACATTTTAGAAATGCCCAGCTCCTCCTCCTCCTCCTCCTTGCCTCCCTCCTTGCACCAGGGTTGTCTGATTTTGCAATATTTGCCCAGTTTGATTTATTTTCATGCGGACAGATTTGCGACGTCTCAGCTCGGTTATTAATACATTCTTTTTCTCTGTTTTTTTTTTTCAAGGCAAGTCTGCAAAGAGTTCACGGACCTGCTGTCCCAGGACCGCTCGCCGCTGGGAAACTCGCGGCCGCAGCCCATTCTTGAACCGGGAATCCAGAGCTGTTTGACCCACTTCAGTCTAATCTCGCACGGTTTCGGGACCCCGGCGCTGTGCGCGGCCGTCACGGCCCTGCAGAACTATCTGACCGAGGCTATCAAGGCCATGGACAAAATGTACCTCAACAACAACCCCAACAGTCACTCAGATAACGGCACTAAAGGCGGAGACAAAGACGAGAAGCACAGAAAGTGATGTTTCCATCCCACCTCCACCGGGGGCCAGAGCCCAGGGCCCTCTCCTCTACACCGACCCACACTCCTCCGCCTCGCCCGGCCCCCCGCCCATCCAATATAAATATTATAAATACCTTATAAATACTATTGATAAAGTTAAACGTGCCACTTCCTGATCTTGCGCGGTTTTACACGTTTTTTTTGTGTTTTTTTGTTTTTGTTTTTACATCCCACTTTGGATTCACGGGGAAAACGACGCAAGAATCTTCTTCTTCTCCTCCTCCTTCTACTTCTACTTCTACTTCTTCTTCGTCTTCTTCCAACACCTGAACCACACGAAATGTTATTTTAAGAAAAAAAAAAAAAAAGAAAAGAAAGGAAAAAAAAAAACAAACAAAAAACACAAAGCTGCAGAGGAAACAGCTCCAGGGCGAGGAAAAAGGTGTACCGCCTCAGCCAGAGGACTTTTTATGTACTCCCCTTATTTTTTATGAGCTGCAACGAATGGACTGAAATCCAGCGACCCCTCTCTATCTCAATTTTACGATTGTGACACACACGCGCGCGCGCACGCACACACACACGGAGGGAAAAAAAAGCGAAGCTAAAAGAGGATGAATTCTTATCAGTATTGTGAATAATAAACTTGAAAAACAAAGAGAAATTCCACAGAGCTCTCCATGTCATGACTTCAGTTGTAGACTCTCTCTCACTTCTCTCTGTCTCTCTGTCTCTCTCTCTCTCTCTCTCTCTCTCCAAGCGACCAACTTGAACTTTTTTGAATTTCAACACGATTCACGGTTATATAAGGGAATCAGTGTTCATGTATGTATATATTTATTTATGTGTAATTTAATGGGAATTGTAAATATGGTGCGTCTGTTGAAACTCCTTTTTTTTGTTATTTTTTGTTTTTTTTTTATTTATCTGGTGCCTCCTGTTTTAGTGGGTTTTTTGAATATTCGGTTAGTTCTTCATGTGATTTTATGGTTCTTAGGAAAAAAAAAACAAAAACAGAAGTTTGGGGTATTTTTTATTTCTCTGGGATATTTTCAATTCAGCCCTCTTGTAGCATGTTGAGGCGACATTGAAGCAAGTGAACAAATTGAATAGAAATAAACTTCCATTTCTCTCTCTATATATATCATCCTTATTCAGTTTTTTTTTTTTACTTTTGAAATTTGAGACAGAGCATAAGTGAGACCCTGAGGAGAACTGTTTTTTTTTTTTTTGTTTTGTTGTGTTTCTATTTTCGTTTTTATACAAGCTTTTATGTGTTGTGCCAATCAGAATACGTTTCACCTCCTGTTCTCTCCTTGAAGCACCATAAAAGCAATAAATGGAATATTGTCTTCTTTTTTTTTTTAAATGTTGAAAGACATTGAGGAAAAAAAAAAACAACATTTTTTGGGACCACCTGATATCTTGTTATGTCCGATAATGTCCAAAAATTGGAGGCGGTTTTAGCTGTATTGTATAGACATGTGCTGGCAATAGTTCCCATGCCTGTCAATGTATTATAGTCCTTTGTTGCCCAGAAAAAAAATAAATATTTGATACGCTTCATCTCGATTTTTATTCATATCTTTTAATTTTTTATCCGCTTTGCTTGATTCCGACCGACTGTTATTTATTTTTTAAATTTTTTTTCTTTTCTGTTTTTTTCTGCTCTTAGTATTTTTTTCTTTCCCATTCTGAACAGCTACAGTAATTGAGTTTAAGTCTCCCCTGACGATTGCTCCCTGCAATAAGCAGCTGAACTCATTGTTTCCCTCAAGTATAAAAAAAAAAAAAAAAAGAATCTTACTTTAAACTCCCTAGTTCAGAGCACAGGATCTTATGCGGGCCAAATGGCTCACAACAATGGATGTATTCGCGTTTGAAGTGTGCAGCGCCACCCCTCCAGCTAAAACCCTCTGAGATGTATATAGGCCTGGTGCGCGATGTTTGGTTGTTATAGGCTATATTTGGCTCTCCCCACCCACCCCTCCCCCCCTGTATTCAGTGCTGGAGCCCTTATTCAGAGATGTGCATCAAATATTTGTTGTGATATTTGCCTCTCAGTGTAATCAATGAACAATCATCTTTCAGTGTGCCTTTTGTTGTTATTGTTGTTGTTTCCTTCTTTTTTTTTTCTTTACGCATTTCGTGATACAATCTCGACACTTTTTTTTTTTTTCCCACAAGGGTCCTAACTGTTCTGACTGGCATTCGCTCCCAATTTCGTTGTTGTTTGGCTGACTGAGTGTCTGTGAGTGTGGCTTAATACCGCCACGCTGGCTGTGGCAGCAAAATCTGACGCTGGCCCTTTGCTGTATTATTTGCGTGCAGAGCTGCAGAGAGAGAGAGAGAGAGAGAGAGAGAGAGAGAGAGAGAGAGAGAGAGAGAGAAAGAGAGAGAGAGAGAGAGAGAGAGCGGGGAGGAGGCCGTTGCGTAACATTTGAGTTGGAATTGTGGCTACATTGATGGAGGGAGCGCACCTATAGAGCTCGGAATCAGTCTCGTCTGTAGCGTGAATCAGTCTGGTGATAAATGCATCTTGGTGTTGTTTCTCTCTCTCTCTCTCTCTCTCTCTCTCTCTCTCTCCTCCCTCCATTCCACTGTCTGGCAACCATGCACTTTAAAAATATTGTAACACTGGATGAGCACTGGGCGACTCACTCTCCCCACCCTTCTTTCCTCCCTCTCCCCCATCTCTCTCTCTCTCTCTCTCTCCAATCTCCTCTGCAGCCATATTTATTATCTGCATGATTTTTTTTTTTTTTTTGCTTTTCTCGTTCAGGCCCCCCTGGTTTAATTCTGAGGCGCTTGTTTTTTTTTTTGTTTTTTTTTTTGCAGGAGGGTGAATGAAGCCTAACTGTACATGTCCTTGGCATAATTGCGATGCACAGTGCCGGAGCAGGTGAAGCGAGGCATTGTCTGTCAGGCCCTGTTTTTGTTGGCTCAGTCTTCAGATTGTGTGTGGGATCCTGTCCTCAGGCACAATAGCTCACTCATAAAGGGGAGAGACTACCCGGCTGCTCCTGCTATGGTTGGATGTGAGAGGGTGGGGGAGGAGGGGAGGGGGGGTGGGGGAGAAAGAAAGAAGGAGAAGAAGAAGAAAAAAAAAGCATAAATAGTCACTTTAAGGGAAAACAATCGTATTAAAGCAGCATTCATCGGTATTAGCGAGAAAAAGGAAGCCCCTCACGTGTGTCATTAATGCTAATGTTATTTAATAAATGTATCGGGGTCCGCTTGAATGAAAACAGGTCTTTTTTTTTTTTTTTTTTTTTTTTTAGGGGTGAGACGAACGCATTAGAAATAGCGGTATCCGCCACAATGGTGGATGTATTTGCGCCTGTTATTATGAGTGTGAGATGAGGAGGATGGAGAGGAGGCCTGTAAGTGTGGCCCCCCTTTCCCACCTATTTTTTTTATTTATTTATTTCTCTCCCCCCCTCTTCCTGTGTAATGGAACTGGGAGTGTTAAAGAAACTCCACATCCTATTGTCTGGTCGTTTTGTTTACGCCGATACCAGCCCATACGATTTGCATACCTTTTTTTTTTGTCTAACACGAAAGTCATTTGCAAAAAAAAAAAAAAAAAAGGTCTGAATTTTGAAGAGCCAGTCAGCAATACCCAGCTGAATTTGTCTAATTCAATCCATAACCGCTGCTTGTCGCAACTGAAGCAATTACAGCTGATTCCCGTATAGTAATTAATAAGTGCGGGGCCTGTTGTCATCAAATATTCTGGAGGAAGGCGCGAAATAAAATACACACGAGGGGTGAAAGCGTCTTCGTGTTGGACGCTGTTATCTGTTCATTTCGTACAGTATTCGTTGTGCCGGTGAGGCTCAGTGGGCTGGCGCCGGCTCTGTTGATATTTATAGTTTGCAGCAGAGATGTAATGAAGGACAAACACAGACAGACTCGGTGAGAGTCCACCTCTGTGCATAGACAGAGGGTGCGCGCGCACTGGAGCCTGCCACGAATCTCAGGACAGACGAATACTTGCGTGACGACACTCCAAACCATGTTTATTGTCATGCCTCCTTTATATTGATCACTCTCTCAACTCCTCGTCTCCAACCAGCTGCGCGTCACCGCTCCTGTCCGGAGTGTGTCCCATCTCGCCTTTTTTTTTATTTTTTATTTTATTTTTATTTTGGGTGTTATGGTCAGAAAGTATTGAGTTGATGATGCTGAGGTCATTGCTTGGTGAGGGGAGAGAGTCTGCGTGGCCTAATTAGCCCGTGGCACCATCGCTGCACCAGTCTGCGCTGTGAACGCTCGCAGGAAGAAGCTCTTTGGAGCTGCTGCGCGGGGCCACAGAGGCTACAAGGCCCAGATTTGTTCGCCACGCTGCCACGAATGTTACACTGGTATGACTGGAATTTGACTTAAGCGCAGCTGTCCTCCTCACATTTAAACAGAGGGATCTGATGGAGATCGGAGTGATTGGTTAAAGATGACCAGTCATTGCGCAGCACTTTGAATAAAAAAAATTAAAAAAAAGAAAGAAAAAAACGAAAAGAAACGGATTAGTGTCCACATGAGGCTGGAAAGTTTTTTTTTGCCTGACTGATGGAACAGAGATTTTACTTTGATGGAGTAAAGATGTTGATGTTCCTGAAACACTAAGATGGACAAATTCTTAAATGATAGAGAGCAGATGGCTCTCTGTCGATAAAATGTCTGCAAACACACTCCGTCAATTTGGCTTCTCGGGGCCATTGTTTTTTTTTTTTTTTTTTTTTTTTACGCAGGGCGCTTAATAATAAGTGGCCTGGACAAGACGCAGGGTTCCTCTAAATGACATTTGATACGGTTATCGGTGCAATCGAATTATGTGACTTTTAAAGTTTGCAGTGAAGCGCAAAATGGCTAATTGTCCTCAACTCTGACATGAGCCGTCATTTGGGGCTCTGTTCCCCCCCCCCCGCCCGCCGCTGACCCCCTATGGGCCCCCACAGCCAACTCTGAGAGCCTGGGCTCAGAAGCCAAGAGAGGTCAATGACTCCGGCAAATCATCAGATCAGCCGTGATTACTGGAGACATTAGGTAATCGATTAGAAAACATTAAGTGACTTTGAATAAACAGAGGAGGCGCGCTCACACTCTCATTCACACAAAAAAAAACGAGAGGAGGTGTTCGGTCAGTTTAGAGCTGTTTTGCATATTCTGATCTGCGAATCTCACGTTTTTTCTGTTGTCTTTTTTTGTTTTTAAAATATTGTCTCTATTTGAAACGTGAACAATAAACACCGTCTGTGAGCTGTGACATCACTTATCGGGAATCATCGCTGTCCTCCGGCCACCTATCAAGCGCTGAGCTCCGCCAATTCCATGGGCCTAAATATATGAAGAAAGGAAAGAAAAAAAAAAAAGGCGGATTAAAATTGTGTTAATGTTTCCCCACTTGGTTAACGCAGTTTATATTCTCGTTTTAGTCATTCTCTCTCTCTCCCTGCCTGTCTCTCCCTCTCTGTGTGTCTCTCCCTGCATCCTCTGCAGTCAGCCAGGGGGGGAGTGTCGCCCCGGGCCAAACATATGCTTCTTTCCATTGCACTAATCCAAATGCAGCGTGGAGGAATAATTGCTCGAGTGGCCGTGGCTTCGCAGGGGCTTTGTCCCTCACTGGCTCCCGTCAGCCAGGCACACGCCATTTCAATCAGCTCTCTCCCTCTCTGTATCAAACCCCAGACCTTTTATCAAACCAGACCCTCACGCTTCATAAGCACACAGCACACATCCTTTAAAAAAAGCGTTTCTGTTTTCTTCTTCTTCTTCTTTTTTTTTGTTTTGTTTTTTAAATCCCACCACCGTCCCCCCCCCACCCCCCCTCCTCCCCCCCGTGTTGTTTGTTGCTGTCAGGTCATCATATTTGGAGCACCATCTTCATTAATATTGACAGTGCAGCACGTTGGCAGGGTTTATTGGCAAAACGGTGGCATGAGCAATGACTGCACGAATGGGAGATGACTTCTCGGCGACTTTTCTTCGCTGTTTTGATTTACAACAACAACAACAACAACAACAACAACGACAACACAGATTCCCGAGCACCAGGCATTAACCAGTCGGAATCAGAAAGTTGATGCAGCTGACTATAACTTGCTTTTATTTCATTTATTAATGTATTTATTTTGCAGTGCACCTGTGGTTAGATAAATGGCATGATGTACAGAGTCACGGTTAACGCTGGAGGCTGTGTAGGAATCTAAAATGCTGAGGGCCAATTTAAAGAAACAATAACAACAACAACAACAACAACAACAACAACAACAACAACAACAACAATAATAATAATAATAATAATAATAATACAGATAAAAATAACAAGATCAAGAACAATAACAATAACAACAACAATAATAATAATAATAATAATAATAATAATAATAATAATAATAATAATAATAATAATTTATAATTTAATTTATCGATTTAAAGTGTGTGAGAAAGTCATTCTGGGCCTCATGAGAAATATTGGTGCACACAGCAGGTGGATGAACAGCCTCTCTCTCTCTCTAACCCTAACCCTCTCTGTGCCAACTGTTACTATCTGACTTTAAATGATTGGATTCATAACCAAAGGTGATTCGATAAGCGAAAAAAAAAAAAAAAAAAAAAGTCTCTCCGTCCCTGTGATAAATTCACAAACACACACACGGGCACACACACACACTCACAGTTTCTTTCCTGCAAGTGCACCGGGCGGCGGGCGGAGGTGCGCCTCGGCCAGTGTTCTGTACACAGGCGGCCACCCGCCGCTCCGACACCCCGTGTCACCCTTTGTCTTATTTTCTGCGAATCAACGATGAAAAATCACTCGAGTTAAATGCAACATTTGCTGGGAAATCACATATTTCCACGGATAGGGGGGATAAGACAGAGGGGGGGTTTACATGGGGGAGGTAGCAGCGGAGAGCCGTGGATGTCTGACTGAATTAATAGACATGATAATTTCACACTATTTCATAGTGAGCTATCTGTTCCATCACAGCAAAATAAAAGGGTCACTGCGCAGCTGTGGCAAACCCCAAGCGTTATTATGAAGTTTGATGATAGAGCCCCCCTCCACACCCCCACCCACCCTTTCTTTTTCTCCCTCTCTTTTTTTTCCTTCTCTCTGGTACTTCGCTTCAGGCCAGCAATAGCTCGGGGCCACGCCGGTGCCTCCCCATGATAAAGGACTTACACTCAGTCTGTGCGCAAAGAAAGCCGCAGCAGCTTCCCTCTCTCCCGAACATAATCAACTCACTGGCTTGGCCCTTTAACGATTGGCGTACACCCCCCCTCCACCCTCCCTCGCCTCTGTCTCTCTTCCTCCATCCCTCTCTTTTCCCCCATTTTTCTTTTTTTTTTTTTAAATGTCCCCCCTTCCTGTCGCTCTTTATTTTTCTATGACTTGCTACACATTTTGCTGGGCTTTTTTTTTTTCTTCTTAATTTAATCTTAACAATAGTTGACAAAAATGTGAGACACAAATACACAAGAGTCCATACTGATAATCAAAAAAAAAGAAACAGGAGTCATAACCAGCACAAATGATAAATAAATTTATACAACTCTTTTTATTAATTTCATAAGGATCATAGTTGTGAGAGGAGGCACAGGAGCCCTTAAAGTGCGTTAAGGTCACTTTAAACTCACCTGAAGTTCTCACTCATAGCAAAAAACATTAGTTTTTTCTTTTTCTTTTCTTTTTTTTTTTCTTTTTCTTTTAGTTTTTTAGTTTCTCACATTTGGACTCCTGCACATTTTGTTGGACATTCACTTCATGTCATTTAATTCAGCTGCTTAGAAACTAGATTTTTATGGGGCAAATCTTTTGCTTGCTGCATCCTGTTTTTTTATTTTTTATTTCTAAAACTTGTATACTTGTTTCCTGAAATGCAACCAAAAAAATAAATAAACAATAAATAAATGCATAAAAAACCGGGACACGCACGGTGGCCCTCTTCCCCCGAAGCTTCCAGGTTTGACGGGGAGCTAAAACTCCAATCCCAGGTGATAAGGCCCATTCCGTCCATATGGGTTTGCTCTTGCCTTCCGGTCAGCCACTTTTAACTTCATCCAGCAGGAAAAGAAACACTTAAATAGTGACTACAATATTTATTTTTTAAGGTCTACGGGGGAAAGTAGACTGATGTTTGGTGCTGTAATCCCACAGATGCTACTATTTATTTGTTTTGAAATGTTTTCTGCTGTTGGTTCTGGTAATTATTTTTGACAAACGGTGAACATCCAGAGGTCAGAATAAATGTCCACTTCAGTCTTAATGGAGAATGAAGTGAATCCAGCTCTGAAGGCAACCCATGGCAGCTCATGGACTGCTGTTGATGCGCACATGGAGAAGCTATAATGTTCACCGTCCAGTGTTGAATAAAAGGCAATGGCAGATTAAAAACAACTCCCCTCAGTGAAATCATTTATTGTTGAAGCTTCATTTCTCTGTCACATTCTTGGTTGTCAGGTCTGCTTGTGGCTGCACACAGTGAGGAGTGACAGTGAAAGATGGAGGATGAGAGGGCTGGTGGTGGCGGGTGTGACAAAGGTCATGAGTCGGTTTCAAGCCGACATTCCTGAGACACATTTCTTGTGTGACAAGGAGATTATTATTTGTACAGTTTATTACAATTATTTGTGCACGCATGAGGAAATTTAGCTTTTTTTGGGTGACTAAATCTGACCACGAGCGAATCGTGATAATGTACCTGCAGCCACTGTATTGACACCTTCACATGAAACAGGGGAATGCAAAAAAAGTCACTTTGGAGTTTTTTTTCTTTTTCTTTTTACATTTTTTTTTGTAGATTTCTGAAACTGTCTGATGCATCGATCACGATTTTGCTACAGAGCTGCGCTCAACATCTTCCTGTCACTGAAGAGAATTACAAGCTTGCACTGTTTAAGAGTTCCACATGGAACAGAGTGGAAAACCCTGTGAAACTGAATTCAGCCCTTGATTGTTAAAAGCTAAAGTCTCCATCGAAGCTGAAGCTAATGGAACAACACCTTGAGGCATGGGGACCCCATCACAAAGTATTCAGCATTGGAGGAAACCTTTTTTTATTAAGTTATAGTAAATCAGGATTTGGTCATTGAAATGAGTGAGAGTAAAATGTGCTGTAACAACATGAAACTGTAGGCACATTGTAGTCTGTCACTGTTGGTGCTCTCAACAATATAGTAAACATCACTTGAAACGTTCTGTTTCTGTGGCTGAAGTTGCCGAGTTGAGCCAGTGTCAATAATAACACCAGAAACATCTCCAGCCTTTATCTTGGAATCACTTGCAAGATAAACACAAACATGGCTGATCATAAGACTTTACTGTTTTCTCACTAACTCAATGAATAAGTCATCTGACTCTCTGCTGCCAGTCAAACGCTCGTAAATGTCTCCGGCTCTGCGATGTGTCCGGCTTCTCTGAGCGTTTGCTCGGCTTGTTGCTTACACGTAAAAGTAGCAATTGCTCGTGACAGTGCAGGACTACAATAAAGTTTTTTTTTTTTTCTGCCCTCGTTCAGTCCATTCTGTGAGCCGGCCGATAATGTAATAACGTCACGATAAACAGCCACGTTATTAGCTTAAAGGAGAGCCTCGTATGGTTGAGAGAGTTGGAGAGCTTGGTCTGGCCTCTCGGAGCCTGTGAAGAAATGGTTTTGATCTCACCACAGGCTAAACACTGCCAACAGGACTTGACATCGCAGAACAATTTCCCAATTACCTTTTGACATGCATATTGACACAAACGCGCAAAACTGTAATTTTCTCTCTGAATTTGTTAGCTTGAGGGGCTCACTTTCATGCCAGTGGATTGTCAGATGTGCTGCTCCCTCTCTCTCTCTCTCTCTGTCTCTCTCCCTCTCTTTTCCAGTGTGCTTATATGTGAGTGTCCAGAAAAAGGATTCCCTCCTGACGGATGGAAAATGGAAAAGACCATTTTCAAAGTGTGAACTTTCACAAGGCTTTGTTTGCAAGACATGCATTTTCTGCCAACATTTAAATCTCACCGAAGTTTGCATTCAAGTTGTCTGGTGTGTTCACTTGTGTATGATTTTTTTTTTTTTTTAACAGATCTCTCAGTCACGGGTTCATGTTTTTTTTGGAAGCTTCGAGGATGTAAATGTGATCTGATGGTTTGCTTCCACAAACAAGTTTTCATCTAATACCACTGAACACTTGTGTGCCAAAAACCTCAACCTCTCCCGATAAACTTTGCACGGCTCGAAAAACATGTTGTCTCTCCATTGTCAATCTTGAGGTTTCCGGCCAAAATCGACATGCCAGTTGACACTGAAACGCCATAATCACTGGGATGTTTTCTTGCGTTTGAGATGTCCGGGCAGCGAAGAGAGGAGGGCGGACGATGGTCATGTCATCGCGAGCTTGTCATCGCGTCGGGCTTGATTGGCACATGCTAGGCCGGATTACAGGAGCTGGTGTTGACGGAGGGTTACCCTGAGACTCCCAGCTGTCTGCTATCAGGAACCCCCTGAAAAACTGGGTCACGTTTGGGCTTGGCTCTGCCCCGAGCCCCTTTGCCCCCAACGTTAGTCCCAGTGCAAGTGCTAGTGGAAGAGGAGGATCGAGCCTCAGGCCTCGGATGTAGGCCAAGCCAGTACCCTCCCAGGGTATTCATCTCCAAAACCAGACTCACATATTTGTAACCTTCTCAGACATAAACACAGTATATCCATCACGTTTAAGTGAGGCAGGATATTTGATGACACCTTTGGTTTTAAGTTGTGATTGCTTTGTGTCTTTTTCAGTTTAGGTAATGGCTTGACTCATGACATTCAGACCCACAGATAACAGACTAAGGCACCCTTTGTTTTTTTTTTTTTTTTTTTTAAATGCTTTTCACATTTATTTGATCAAATGTGAATTTTCTGTTGATTTTTCAGTAAATCAAACTATAAGCTGTCAGTGTGTTTGTTGGTTGACTCTTGTCAGTATCATGATTACAGAAAGCAGATTGTTTCAGGGCCGCCCATAAAGGGGGAAAGATGTCTGGGGGCCAGCCCAAAATGGGGGCCCACGCAGGCCAGCAGTGGTCATTTTCATCATAATATGAGAAAATATAATCCGATTATTATCTTCAATACCCATGCAAGCAAAAAAAATGTATTCTTTTCTTTCTCTTTTTGGAAAATAGCTTGTTTCATAATGTAAACCCGTCTCCTGAAAATAGTATGAGTCATTTTCTGTACACAACGTCAAAATGCCACATGACCTGAAGAGTTTCCCGATCTAAACTTAGATACTAGGGTATTAATGCTAGGACGGGCACATAAATCGGGATGCCAGTAAAGAAACGAGAGTAAAAGAGAGAGCTGGCAAGGACTTTTGACCAAAACAATAATGTTTTGAGCATCTTTCTCAGTCAGTGTAGAGAGCTGCTCCCACACAGGCCGAAGAGATGAACGATAGCCAGGAGGCTAACATTACTAGCCAGAAGATAGCTGGTACCAGCGACGGAGCAGCCACCTGTAAGAGAGGATGTGGTGTTGATTATAACAAACACATGAATGTGTTCACAGAGCAGCAAAACACACAATTTGATATTTTGAGTTTAGCATCAGCCCCAACCACTGCCCTCCATTAAAAGCCAAAAAAATGCCTGATTTGGTATCCAATCTTTAATCAAAAATAGTTCATTAGGCTGTTTCTAGATTGGGCGTAACTGGATGTGAGAAAAAATAAACATGGACATAGAGCATAACAGAGGATTTCCTTTGAACTCACTGTGCTCAAAGTCTGGTAACATGTTGAGCCCTCATGGCAACCAGTTCATGACCCGGCATGATGTTTTTACAACAAGTATTGAAAAGAAAAGAGAGAAAAAAAAGGAGTATTTTTTTTGACACTATAGGGTAAATGAATAGGTCAGATATAGAACAGAGGCGAGTTTGTTTGGTTGAGAAATCAAATGGCATATATAAAGTTCTCACTGGTCTTATTGGGAAACCACATTAGTGACTGCGGTGACAGCGGGAGGAGTTTGACATTAGAGTGACACCGCACCCATAATTTAAAACAGCATGCCTCCGCTGCTGTGGCCTGAGAGTTGAGAATGCTATCATGCAACAATTTATAGAACGCTGTGCAGAAACTGGGCGATTTTCTCTCACACGGGGACAAGTATAGTTAACAGACAGGCTGCTCTGGACCTCTTAGATGCAACCTGAATGGATGAATCATTTTGCTCCCTCTTAAAGGGGCTGCACGGCACAGACAAATGAGAAAATGTAAATGCCGCCTATGTGAATTGACTATGGGCATCCTCTTTATCTTCCTCCGTGGCCCCGGTGCACACTTTCAAAGTGTGGAACCCAAATGAGCTCCGTCTTCTTTCAGTAGTCACCTAAATTAAAGCAGCCACAACTAAGGGCTGGGGCTGAACGCCAAAGCTTTGCAGTGGCAGCACCGTGTTTAACACAAGTTCCATTAAAAAGAGCCCATTACTACTACTGAAGGAAACGATGCCCGGGGCCTCTCTAAAGTGTTGCGAAAACCTCATTGATAATTAAATGTTGGTTACCCCCGGTATGCATCGCTCCCGCACTTTGCTTACCAATCAAACCTCCGCCCACCGCTGCTGCCATTTGCTCTCTCTCCTCAGTGTTTATCAAGGAATCATACAGCCCACTAATAGGTGCCAATTAGAACCAATGGGGGCTCTGGGGTTAATTATTCCCAACACATTATTTGATTGAGCGTATTTAGAGCGGTACAGTGCCGGGGAAAAATGGTGACAGGGGCAGCGGCGAGATAACGCCTCGGCCTTTGTTGACGAGCACCCGCAGACGGGGACAGACGCCGTGCACACACACACACACACACACACACACACACACACACACACACACACATGCGTGCTTCCAAATCCAGCTCCTAAGCAGCTGGTACAACGCTCTTCCTCTTCCCCAAGAACGCAGGATTCTCAATTTGAGTCTGTGTTTTGCTTCATGCCTGGCATATAAAAATGGAGGAAGGAGGCCTCGCGCTCGTTCCTCCCTCGTTTGCCCGATTGATTTGATCAGGATCCCGATATCACGGCATTCAAAGTCCTCGCTTTGCATGCTCGCCCTCACTGGCCGGCGCCCCGCCTCTCAAGGTAGCGTGAGAACATAGGCGGCAGGATGAAAAGAGGCAACTTGTTAATAATTTGTATTGTTGAATAATCCCGCTCACTGTCGAATAATAAGGAATGCCCCCCAAACGCATTAGATTTATTTATTTATTTTTTTACTGCCGAAGCAAACAAACAAAAACAACGAGCGGTGGGGAAAAAAAATCGTTACGCAGGTTCTTTCAAGTGCAACGCGGAGTGTATCGCCATCAATAATACAATAATATGTGAAGAGAGAGAAACAAATGTGGATTCAAGCAGCTCTCCTTGAATCGTAAACACTGGCAGGAGAAGAAAGTAAAGAAGGCGCGAGACCAGAAAAAAACAAAAAAACCCCCCCAAAAAAACGATCATCCACACAGTGAGCAGTAGGTATCTGATTTATGCCGGGCAAGTAGATAATAATCATTATGCCCGAATAGAGGCTCTCCTCAGTCACACAGCAAAGAAGCGAAGACATAAAAGTAAGTTGAGAGTAAAGCTTTTGACAGGTTGCTAATGGATCGCTGTGGGCCCATCTGTTTCACTGCAAATAGAGAAATGGCGGGGTTTTGATTCGGGTGTTGAAACTGTTACCACTGTCACTGTAAACAATAATTGTCAAACATATTTACCTCGCAATCGCTTTAGCAGATGTTCCGCTTTTTGTTTCAAGCAGCTTTTTTGTGCGTTGTATCTCCCCTCTGCAGACACACCACATGCCCCACCACCACCACCACCACCAACACCACTGCTGCACCCCCAACTAGAATATTGAGCAGGTATTTGCGAAAAGGTGCTCCAGGGCACGGAGTGCGAGGGATTGGGGTGGGGTGGGGCGGCGGCGGAGAGAGGAGGAGAAGTGAGAGGGGAGGGAGGAGGGAAAGGGAGAGAGAGAGAGAGAGAGAGAGAGAGAGAGAGAGAGAGAGAGAGAAAGAGAGAGGAAGAGATTATCTGGGCCCTTCATCAGCGGTTCAGCCCCCCCTTCAACCCTCCTCCCTCCCTCCCTCTCCTGCTCCTGCCCATCGTGGAGCCCTGAGGGCCCGGGGAGGCGGCCCCGTGCCTCGCAGCCATGCAACCTCTTTATCACTCTAATCTGTTAATTGTAGGCGCTCAATTGGCACATGGTGGCTTTTTATTAGAGCCTCCCAACATTAACTAGACAGAGAATGTAGAAAAGCTGTGGCCCTCTTTCTTTTCTCTCTCAGCCTGTCTGCTGTGTAAAAGCCGACGTTAGCGCTCTTCATTTAGCCGGAGTCCTCGTGGTTTCACATCCTTCACACTTTGCCTTTCAAAAAAGTCATTCATAATCAGTAAAATTACCATTTGAATAAACTGGAAACTGTTTTAAAATTAAAAACAGCAATTGAACAATAACATATCAGCTGCATTTGCGATGCAACCCCCCCCCCCCCCCCCCCCCCTTAAAAAAACCCAAATGAGAGAAGCAAGATTTCTTTCTCTTTTTGTTTTAACCCCTTGATGTTTTTTTCCCCTCCTCACAAATACAGACACGACCCTTTTACTGCAGGCAAGTGATCAGCAGATCTGATCTCAGGTGTTCGGCCCTCCGCCCTCTGCTCCTCCTGCTGCCTTTTGTGCAGCTTGTTACAGTCAGCCAAAGCCCTCGTCCGAGCAGACTCTGAGGGACGACGGGCGGAAAGGCCAGAGGTCTCCCTCCCGTCCCGTCCGGGCTTGTCTGTTCCGACTGCTCTTTCCGCCCCCTCCCTGCAAGTTCTCTGCCTCCTCCTTTGTTCGTCAGACTCGCGGTTTTGTATCAGTGAGGCGGCTGAGATGTCCACGAGGTCTACTTGAAAAATAAAAGGGGTGGGGGATTTACTCAGGGTGTCCAGGTGACACGGCCATGAATGCACTCTTCACACACATTCACACACCTTCAATTGCTTTCTGTGGCCCCAAACAGCTTGTGTTTGTTGCCAAAAGACTGATTAGGAAAAAGACCCCTCTCTGCTGGTGCTCCGGAGCCCTCGCGAAAAGGTCAACAGCAGCTAGATTCTGATAAATCAGCATGTTTTTCTGCGCGAACACTATTCTCAATATCAGCATTCCGCCAAAAAGCCTCTGTTAACTGGCTGTGACTAATCTACAATATAGTCAAATTGTGCGCCACAAAAGAAGACAGCAATTTTTCATTCAAATGTAATGAAATGGTTTTTTATGTAGATGATGTGAGGGGAACCAAATTACTTGCAAAGAAGTCGAAATTCAAACGGCGATTTGCATGTTTCTGTCACAGCTCAGAAGTTCGTTTCCTAGTTTCAAAGGTGCACATGGTGCGCCCAGCGATTGATGCTTTAAAATGTTTGATGTCAAAGTAGCAAAGGAGCGGGGGGGGGTTGGGGTGTGTGTGTGTGTGTGTGGGGGGGTTGGCCTTATACATTCAACAAAGTTTTACCTCATGAATCCCACTGAGAAATGCAGGCCTGCAACTTGGTGACAGAACAATGGAGTGAGCGATTTATGGCTGGCTATTAACAACTCCCGCTCTCAGGACCCCGTACTGCAAACAGGTGTTTTACGAGTCCGCCTGCTGTTTATTTCCACCAGTTTCCATTTTTTTTCTTTTTTGCTCCCGAGCAAGGGTCAAAAAAATTAAAACAGCTCAGACGATGACAGCTCTGAATCACATGCCTCAGTTTTACGCTCGCCTGTGAAACAGGTCCCCCTTTTGCAGCTGGATGATGAATATTTGCCTTGTTATGACTGAGCCCCTTTTTTTACTGGGCCCTTAACCACAGAAGCAGAAGAATTAGCACTGCAAGAACATTTAAACCACCATGAAGGGCATCAAAAGGCATGACAGTGCCTCAATTACGAGAGTGGAAATTGATTTAAGTATGAACAAGTTGGGCTCACGATCATCATCACACCAGCTATGCCACCAGCAAAGCCGCCCAATGTCCTTGACTTGCCTTTCAGATTCACCACGTCACCTGTGGCAAGAAACAAGAAGTACATTTTAAAAAAACTCAATGTAAAAATTATTGAGATCCAATTTGTTTAAACTGACACACCTGGTGTATGAGGAGAGACACTTATAAAGGAAGAATAACTTTTTGGAATATGGATTTGTGATTAAGCATGTGTTACTATTTGCAATTGTTTGCTTGTTTGAGCAGAAATGTGGGTATTTTGTTTTTTGGTCTTGGACTCGAGCCTCTAATTGTGTGCTCCAATTTGCAGAATTTCAAAAGCGTCCGTGCTTGAACTTTCTCTGAGTGGAACAGTTTGGGATTTTTGAGCGAGGAAGCTGATTAAGAATTCCAAAGAGCCGTAAAGCTTTTTTATCTCGACTCTGTGGCCTGGTCACAAGGACTCCATGCGGCAGACAACAACAGTGGCCGTGATACAGAGCTAAACACACCATGAATCTGTCTATTTTGGGTCAATAGTGCCACAGAGTGCAGCTGCATGCAGCAATCTTCTGGGCCCTGAACACTCCTCTATTACATCAACTCACGTGCTGCACACTGAAGAGTATTGTCGTCCGGTCTGAAGATTGACTTCAAGGTTCAGACATGGAGACTAAGGCTATAAGCTAACATTTGCAACCAGTGCCCCTACCCTGCTATCCAGTCTGCACTGATATTAGAGCAGCGGCAACAAATGCTAAAGCTGCTGGACTTTAGTTAAATGTCAGATGCCATATGCAATCAAATGGGGGGATGCGACTTCAAAACATGTGAAAATGCGAGAACGTCATGTACAAATCAGCAACACCACTGTAACGTTAGCTGGCTAGCACACAAGGCAGTGCAAAATTTTGCTGCGTCCGAGTGGAAGTTTAGGGTAAATATATCAGATCAAGCTAATTAAAGGCAGAGTAAGGCAGGCCATGCCATCGCAGTCCTGGGAAAAAGAATATTGATAGCACTGCCGCTGAAGCAAAGTCATGAGTTATAAAAACACATCAGTAAAAAAACTCCAACTGAAAAAGTGTCACATTTTCATGCAAAGTGTGCACGTCGGGGCTGGAAAAAAACAAGTCTGAGCATCAGCCACGCTGGAAGCACATATGAAATGGCACATTAAATTGAAGCGTCCAACCAGTCTTGGGAAATATCTGCAGGTAAAAGAGACAAGAAATCATTATCAAAGGGTAAGACCAGGAGCCAACAGCGCTGCAGAGTCCCTCCACCCAAGTCAAACTCACAGCGTTACGTAAACGACCGGTTACATTCATTTCTTAACAAGAAGTAAACAAACTTGTACAAAACCACATTGTGGGAGATCTGCAGCAAACAAATGCAAATGAGTAACTTTTTTTTTTTTGGACAGTGATGTGTGAGCTTCCACAACACTGAATCTATATGGCCTTTACCTGCTCATGTAATGTTAAACATTGATGCTCTTTTTTTTTTTTTTTTTGTAAAAATGGAGGATAAATCTGTGTGAAGGAAGAGAGAGAGTGAGAGAGGATGTGAAGCGTTTCCTGAGTGGATACATTTCCGCGTTACGGCAGAAGACAGGGAGTAACTCTGCCATCCAGCATGGAGTGAAACTAATCTAATTCACTTGGAGGAATGCAAGTGGGCCAATGCATACAAGGTGTGAGGCGACGGCCTGTAAACAAAACTCTTGAAGGGCTTAATTAGAAACTGACGCGCATACAATGCACCTTTTTGAAAAGCTAAATATAACCTGAAATTGCTACCTTAGTGACTTGAGCAAATCGCTGAGGTTTCACTGTAATGTCTACGTAGGTGAAGACATGGTTTAGAAAATGCAATATGTCCTCAAATCCCTAACAGGTCCTGCTGACTGATTGACTTTACAGTTCACAAAGAGGAGAAAAGACTGAAGCTAGCTTAAGATTCCTTTATTTCTTAGTGACTCCCACTAAAGTTGAGAGTATTAGAGCCGAACGGGGAAATGTGAGATTTTCTAACAGTGCTTTGGCATTACAGTATAGAATGGGACTTAAACACTGCCTATATGTGTATTTGACAGGGTTAAATTAACTGCCAGTGTAGCTGTTTCCTGTTGTGTTGACAGCTCTGTCATTGGCGGTCAAACTTTGCAGTGTGCCGAACATGCCACGTTCCAGACCGCACTCCAGTTAAATAGCTTTTATTGGGTGACTTTTCGCCAGGCTAAATGGGGATACATTTTATTCGTGGTGTTTGGGGAGAGCCTGAGGTGTGCACGGCCAACGTAAGTGGAAAGGCTTTGCAACTTAAAGGAGCCCTTACCTTCCGGCGCTGTTTTATTACAACTACTGTTTACATCTCCCAATACATCCTAAGTATTTCCATTATTAAGTTTGGACAAATCATTTGCCTGGGGTTCAAGGTAGTATGCCATTGAAACATGATCCTACTGTTGATCTTATTACTGCCAAACCAAACAAGCAGAAATCAATTTCAGCAGGAAAGGTAAAGGAAGAAGGGGGGAAAAAAAAAGAGGAAATTAGATCAAAACGATCGGGGGTGGTGGTTGCAGCTGTGGGTGCAGGAGAGAGGTGGGGCTGGGAGGTATATATGCCATGAGTTTTTTCTTTTTTTTTCCCCCGCTGCCCAAACAACTCGACAAATAGTGAGCGGTAATTTCTGAGGCATTAAAATATTGTACCCCTCTGCAGAGCCGCTCACCCCCACACCTCCTGGCCCCAGGGTGAAATCAGACACCTTGGATTACAGTTTGTTTCATATTCATCACACACTGTGCTTGGTTTTAAAGTCTCACTGCACACTGTGAGAAAGTGTGTTCCAGCTGCTTTGGTACTAACGACGCCTCAAGTCTGATTATTCGACAGTTTAAAGGTTTTCATACACCGGGTTCTCATTTCATAGATTGACTTAATAGAGTGTTAATGAAAATACAGATGCTGTTCCTGCAGCCTGTGCATCCTGTAGTTACTGTTTGTTGTTGTTGTGAACTGTCATACCGGTGTGTTTGAGTTAAAGAAGACCTTTGTTGCTTTTTTATTTTCTCCCTACGCGCCAAAGGGAGCTCCTGTCTCCCACAGAAAACGCTGACCCTGAAGCAGCCTCGACTTTAGACCCGCCTAATTACATGACTTCTTGCCATCACACTACGTCACCATGTCGCACTTTTGTATGGTTGATGCCTGTAATCAAGGTAAAAGAGAAGCTGACGGGAAGCTGAAAACTGGACCGCGCCGACCTGAGGCACTGCGAGTGGTGCTGGCTCAGACGTGTGTGAGCCGACCAATCAGAGCGGACTGGGTATTCCGGAAGGGGGCTTTAAAGAGACAGGAGCTAAAACAGAGGGGGAATACAGAGCTGCTGTTTGAGAGCTGTGTTTTTTGAGCATTAAAGCATGTAATTCTATTACCCCTTACCTGTACTAGTAATAACTCAAAACGAAATTATGAAACTGAAAGGAAGCATAATATGTTTCCTTTAATTAAAAGTTTGGCTTCCTGTGTTTGGGTGTAGTGTCCCACTGGACACTGGTACGTGAGGCCTATCCCAGGAGAACTTGCACCCCTGGAGAAGAATGAGGGAGAAGGGGATGTGATAAATTAGCCCTGGGAGGAAATGCAAAGCAGAGGTTCTGGCAGCAGGCCACTTGGAACCCCTATAAAACGGCAAACATGCATCGTCTCTCCGCTATATTCCTCTCATTTGGGTGGCACTGGAGAGGAGAGGAAAAGCAGGACGACGCGTTAACACTGTTAATACCAGAAGAGTGATGTCATGGAAAAGTTAGCCTTGTTTCGCAGCTTCTACCAAGTCCTCCTCCTCCTCCTCCTCCAACAACTCCTTGTTTGTCCACGCAGGCGATGACAATTCACTGACACTTTTTGCACGCAGCATATGTTTGTGTGCAAATATGCATGCACGGTGACGCCACCACATGCACTTACACACAGGGCAGGTAAAGATGCCCATGTATTTTAGTCTTACAGGTTAACCAGCTTCATTCCAGAATCAGAATCTTTATTTACAGTCGATGCGTGTTTGTGTTTGCGCGTGCACGTTTTGGCAGTGGATGCTGATTTGAATATGATCTGCGTACGACGAACATGAAGAGACAAGTCCATGTGAGAATTCCACTGCAAACTCATTTCCAAGCTGATTATACTACATATTAACCAAACTAGGCCATTTGCATTTTGCTTTCACATGGTTAAACCCATGGTACAGAGCCTGCTACTAACATATGGCATATTCCTTAAAGATCATACATATTTCAAATATGTTAATACGGACGGAATATATGCAGTGTGAGGTTACAAAACGCACATTAGAAAGCCATGAATTAATCTCATGAAAAATGCAAACCTGTCTAATTATTCTCTGGGACAATCATCAATTGCAAAACAGCTTTCTCGCATTTTGGAGAGAGGGAGAACAAATAGTTGAGGTGGAAATGCTCGCTTCCCTGGTGCATTAGCATTTTTGTCTCAAGCACTGCGGCGCCTCCAGAACTGGTCAGTCGCGCAGGTTGATCGAAACCAACCAGAATTCCCAGGGACGCTTCGCCCTCTTCTTACATCTTTACTGCCGAGACAGCAACGAAGCGAAGAAGCTCTTTTTTTTTTTCTCTCTGTATGCAAATCCTTGGGAATGCGCAGGGGCCCTTCATGTTAATTTTCCAGCTTTTCCGCTTTAAATAGCTTTGTGATCTCCTGAACATGCACACACGTACACATAAAGTTACCCGGGTGTGAGCGCCGCGGCATGCAGTCAGTGTCTCTCCGTCTGATTTGCATAAAGTATGAGCTGAAAATGTTTGAACAGGAATAGAGACATAAAACAGGTGACACGGCACTGAAAGATAACAGAAAAACAAGCTACATTCGGAGCCAATCTAATGACTCAGTGCTGTCAACAATTCAGAGCTGCAGCTGAAATGAATTGTGTCAATCAAAACACATGTACCGAATAACAACACTGTAACGCTTTGGCAACACTAATTGCCTGCTATCTTTGCAGAAAGCCGAGGTCTGGCTTTGATTACATACTCTGCTCTATATGTGTGCTCTACTGCAGGATTGTCAAGGCAGTCAACCTGTCTGTTTGAATCCGTCACTCACAGCGGTCAGCTAAGACGGCGGCGTGTCAATGTATGCTCCGTCGGAGAAAAAACCAAAAAAAAACAAAAAACAACAACATAAAAAAATCCTGGCGTTCACACCAAAACGAAACCGCGAAGCAGGAGGGTACCTTTAAATTTCCCGACAACACACAACTCTCAGACATTCTAGGCCTAATGCTGCTTATTGCAACGACAGCTAAATAAAACATAGCGCCGACTTGTCAAGCTAATGCAACTCCCTACGCTCAAGTCAAAACATATTTATCTTAAAACTTTAAAGAACAGCTGCATTCCATCAAACGGGAGCGTGGCCCTGAAACAGCGCTCTCACCACTTCTTTACCACTCACAAATCTAAGAGAAGACAGCGTTTCTTTGATGCCAGACAACCCAAACGGCAAACATAATACTGTCTGCAAAGTGTGAATATTTGTATCTTTTTTTCTTTTTTTTTGTTTCTCTTCCTCTTCTCTCTTTTTTTTTTCCCTGCCTGCCCTGCTGTCTGCCTGTGTTGTTTTGAAGCGGTGAATAGATTTAAAAGATGCAGGATGACAAGACAAAGAGCTGGGGAATCGCCCCCGGGCACTTGTGCTTTAAGTCATGCCATTTCCTTGCATGGCAGGCAGCCCTAAATAAGTTACTTATAAGCATTTATTGATGCACAAGTGTGGCATCTGTTCCTAGGCTGCGGTTCTGGATGTAATTAGCTCAGAACCTTACGCACTTCAATCAAGCGACACATTAAGAGATACAACTCCCCCACTAACCCCCCCCCCCTTTCAATGTTTCTTCCTCATTCCCTCTTCCAATCTCTCTCGCTTGGGTGTTTTACTCATTCACACTGCGCGGAATCCTCCATGCACAGTAATTACTCCACGATAACCTCCATCATCATTATCGTTATCCTCTCCAGCATTCAGCCGGCGTCGCGGGGACTGCTTAACTGTAAAGCCGGTGAGGTCCTGCTGTAAGTGTGGAGGCTCGCTTTGATGACATCACCGGCGATAAAGGGACGCGAAAAACAATCAAATGGGCACATGAAATCAGTCGCGGGTTCAGGCGTGAGCTATTTTCACAGAGCCAGATTTGAAGCGACCCCTGAAATTCTTTTAATAGGGTTTGTTTCAGCGCGTGCCGGTCGCTTTGTTGCCTTCTGTGTGCGCACAAACAGACACGCCGCGGTGTGTGTTTGTCTGTGTGTGTCCGTGTGCATGTACTTAGGCACGGCGCAAAGAGGAATTAAATTTGATTAATTTCAGACGGATTTTGAAAATATAAACTATTCATTTTGTTACATAGAACACAAGAGAAGGTTTAAACCTAGCCCAGGGGTAGAGCCTTTGTGTTGAGTCTCCTTTGATATTACTGAAGGCTTTTTATTGAGCTCTTGACATGATAGATAAACCATACAGTGGATTGAATGGCCTTCTTCTGCAGCACCCAGTAAATGCCATTTGCCATTAACAATGCTGCAGTGGGGTACATAAACCATTAATATAACCTTTATGACCACGCGGTCTAACTGAGCATGTCTCCTATACGCGGCTCCTCTCCTGATGGACGTGTTAGCTGAGGCCTCCTCTCAATACCACTAAAAGAAGAATTTAATTGCACCAAACAGATGAGATGACAGACATTAGCTTTTTAAAGGCTGTCGTAAAATGGATGAAAAACATAAGGACCGGTACACCTATCTCCCGCAAAGTCAGCCAATAAAAACGGCCGAGGAGAGAAAAGCGGCTTGTTGTTTCTATGTGGTCTGACAAAGCTTGTGACCAGCAACAAGGAGTCTACGACCTGCTGTGTGGGTTTAATTGACAGGACAGGACAGGACAGGACAGGACAGGACAGGACGAGTGCCTCTTCCAGGCCAGGGGTGTGGAGAGGGTGGAGAGCGACGGGCGATCAGTCACAAGATGAGTGGGCCCAGTATGGAGACCTGTGGGGTGCCACAGACCCTCGGCCGCTCCAGCAGGGCCTGGCCATTGATCATCACTGGGGGCCTATCGAGGAAGGGATGTGACTAAAGCAGGCATGCGTGGAACAATGGTCCATAGTTTGGCCGACGTGCTTAAGCAGCTGGGCGTCAGTGCCTTTAATAGAAGGGGTAGACTCCCTCTGTATGGTCCACAAAGCATTGTCTGTTTCCCCCCTTGGACAGAAAAGGTGGTTTTCAGCGAGGGGCCGTACCCACTATCATGTGGTGGCTGTTTCCCCCTCAGCCAGCAGTCTCCATCAGCTGAATGGTCTCTGTGGCTGACATGGTCTATATGTTTGTGTGTGGATGGAGAGGGGGGGGCGAGCTGCGAAGAAAGAAAGCAGCCCATTGAGTCACAAAGCAAGGGGGAGAACACACACAGCATATCACAAGGGAGCATCTGGTAGCAGGAATGTGTACATGATGTCAAATGATAGTCCAAAGATAGGCCTCCCTTCATAAAAACTGGAGAGGGAGATAAAGGGCAGCCCTAACAAGAAGAGTCAAGAGGAAGAGAATCTTGTTTGTGTTGCCTCGTCTGAGAGTTTTCTTAATGGGGTTCGTTGGCAACGCAGTGCAACATTGGGGAGGTCTCGCCATCCCGTGACACATGAGTAGGAATGTTTCCATGACCAAGTAAACTGTCTGACTCAAATTGTGTGGTTGGCTGGAGGAACTGACAACACAATAGTTTCCTCCCCTCCCATTCCCTTCAACATCCACACCAAGTACGTCTGTCTGGAGAGATAAAAAAAAAAAAAAAAAAAAGTTTTGAAGAGCATGAGTGCAAATCCACCTTGATCTGTCCCCCGAATGCACACTTACTGTCAGTTAGGCCAAGGCATGTTCAGGCACATGGGAGCTATTAAGAATCCTGAAAACACCTGCTGTAATGCTGTGCAGTTTGAAGCGTGGCTATCAAATCACCACCTGTCCATGCACAGGTAACAGAGGAGACAGGACCTCGTTTCATGAAAGTCTTGAACGGTACGATATATCTGTTATTAAGCGGCAGGATAACCACGGAGAGGTTACCCTTTAGGTTCAATCCACTAAGTCGGGAAAAATCCTGTCCTACAGGGACCAATTTAGTATCATTATGCAATTATCACATTACACAGAGATATGTCTGGTGTTGCTGTGTCTATTATTTTTAGCGCTTTAAACTTTGAACCTCTTAAATAATAGTTTGGGTCTGCCCGGTATCCTCGGCTTGACGTCTGTATTGGATGATTCTGAGAATCATAATTTACATCCAATGCTAACGTGCGGTGCAGGAAGTAGCACACCACATATGGACTGGTGGATTGGTGTGTGACATTTACTCAAGTGCTGCGCTTATACAGCTTTGAAGTGCTTTGTACTTTACTCGAGTTTTTCCATTTTCTGCTGCTTTATTCTTCCACTCACCTACATTTTGGAGGCAAATACTGTTCTTTTTACTCCGCTCCAATTCATTTGATAATTTAGGTTATTAGTTTGCAGATTGAGACCCAAAGCAGTTAAATACATTTTGAATTAATGAGTTAATGATCAACAATCATTTAAAAAGAAAAAAGAAAAAAGAAAACAAAACACTGCTCCCAATAACAACGACATGCTGAATTTCTTTTTACATTATGTTAAGACATTTATATAACTTATATTTAACAGACAAAATAATGACCGGTACTGCAAATTAAACTACATTATATATAACTCAATTACAAGTAAAAGCTACTGATATTAAAATAACACTTAAATAAAGTACAAAGTATTCTTCTCAAGCACTACTCAGACAATCAGTTACTTTTTAACCATTCAATCTTACTTAGTTAAACCAATTCCAGATTAACTTCTGAGACCAATCAGAAGTAAAATCTGAGCCTGGGCACATGCATGCACACATAAGGATTAATATGCAGTTTGATCGATTTGCTTGGTTTTCAAATGGCCATACAGTTTACTTCACTTCATAACATGTTTCGATGAATTAGCTCGTAAAAAATATTTCATTAGAAGGAATAGAAGTGTCAGTGTTCCCAAACATGGCTGAGGTCCCAGCCACCCAGGGCTTCATACAGCCCCACCAGAAGCGGGAAACAGAGGATCAAGCAGCCATTTATCATGCACTTGTCAGATGTTGACCTCCTTACCACTAGCAGGCAGATGTTGACCGGCATTCATACGTAAGCCAGGGCCACCAACCAGTTTGTATATAGACACGCACGCACACACGAGCACACAAAATCTGTATGTCGGCGGGGACAGAGCCTGGGTAGGGTTGAGCAAATGGTGGTTGTGGGCAAGACATGGGGGAACACTCACCTCAGCTCTGAAATCCCTTGCAGCTTGACCTTTCCACTGCCACTTCTAGTCTCTCTCTCTCTCTCTCTCTCTCTCCCCCATGGGGTCTGGTGGACGGAGGAGATCTTCCCAAGGGGGTCCTCCTTTCAGCCACCTGACTATTACCTGTGGACCCAGCTGTCACAGTTAGCTACCTGCAGAGGGGAGATACAGCGCACACACACACACACACACACACACACACACACACACACACACACACACACACACACAGGCATTTACGCACATATGTACACACACTCTGGTGGTGACACCCCGAGGGAGCGCTGTGGCAGGGGGGGGAATGGAACTACCAGGGGACCCGGCAGCTCTAGGGAAAGAGAGCATGCCATCAGTCAGGAGCTGGCCATGTGCTGGCTGTGACATGAGCAAGATAGCTGTATATAGCAAACAATTTATGTCTTAGAGTGATACATGTGGGAATACTTTGCCAGTAATGAACAATGAATACGGGCTACAAGGAGATATCTATAGAAAGCTGAGCCAACTGTTTTTTCAGACAAATTACAGCTACTACACACAGAAACAGAGGCTAACAGTGGTTCTGCATAGCTAAATAAGGGTATTTGTTTGTGATAAGTACATTTAATTAAGCAAAACAGCTGATTTCTGGAGATAAAGATGTTACACATTAAGTGATATATGATATCTGTCAAAGTTTGGTTTGTTTGATAACATTGCATGTATGGAAAATGGATGAAATAAAAGTATGATGGAGAAATGATAACATATGAACGGGACCATTTCAATACATTTAGTCACCTTTTTGCAAAACAAAGGCTGGTTATTACTTAAAAGGTACATATATGAAAAAGGTAGTGTAAAACCATTTGTGTCTACAGAGGAAGCTGCATGTAATCTGATAAACTATTTCCAATGATGTCACCCAGTGGCTGAGTTGCATTGTGGGTAATGTGTGCACCAGGTTTTAAAAGGAAGAAGAATGTGTTGAATAGAAACCTGATGCCTACATTAACCATAATGTAATGGTGGCATTTTATCAGATTTACAAGGTGCCACAAGTGGTTTTTATACTATTGTTTTTCACAAATGCCTTAGTACTCCCAAAGATCTATAAACACACTGTAATGTGTAAAATGGTGGAGTAACCCTTTAATTTATAATCAGTATCCTCAAAATTATACTGACATCTAACATTTAGAGAAAGGTCACTCATTTATGGAGGTCATCTGTGAAACAAGAAGGTAATGCTGATGACAAAGAAATTTCAGTAAATGAGCCACAGGTTGGTCTTGAAACAATCAGCCCACCCTCACCTCTATCCTATCCATCATCGTCAGAGCTCCACATGTTGTCCTAAAGCATGAGCATCGATGAGACAACTGCTTGGCGGGTAATTTAATAATATGTGCCTGCACCCTTTGTGCTTCTGACTCTACTATCTTGATTCGTTAAACAAACCTTCATCACCTTATATCATCAGACAACAAGGGGCTCAGCGAGCGTCTCTGCAGCTTCTCTTCCCTTCAACCCCCATCCTGAAAAGATGTGACACAGGGCACGTGAGAGCTGTAGGGTCATAAGAAAAGCCCAAGTGAATCATTAGCTTGGTTTGGTGCCAGCCAGGGCTAACTCATTAGCTACGTCAATGATCTGCCCTCCAGACAGAATCTCCTCTATTTTAAATACATCGGAAATTCACCATGCAGCAAGGTTTTTAAATGATAATTGCATTTCATGGCTTGCTATAACCTCACCAGGCAGTTCTGGCCGTGGTCCTGCTGAGCGACACTCGGCCTGGGTGTAGCAAAGTGGCAGTTGCGGTCTTTTGTCCCAGCTTGTTACGCCCCCGATGTGCCGGCTATTGCTACCAAGGGAAGTCAGACGTCCTAGGGCCACTGTAACTTTATTAAGCACAATGCCAACCCTATGTAGCGCCCAAAACAGGGCAGGAGGGAGGTGAGGTGGACAAAGCAGACCATTGTGGATGAGGTTGGAGGACTGGTGTGGAGAACCACATGCTCCTTTCCCACACTTATCAGTTGGGGCCGGCATCCGAAAATAACAGCTGATGGATAATAACAGCAAGAGACAACAGGAATGAACCGTTTGATAAAGAGAGCGCGCTACTGTTTTGTGTATTTAAAACTCACGTTACTCAAATAAAATGCTCTATTTCTTTGCTTTCTTTTGAACTGACTCATGAAATTCGGAGACTTGTCACAGATTAGGGGAAGTGAATAGCGTCGCTTATTTCTATGTTTGGTAAAACCTAATTGGCAGAATAAACGTTGGCATTACAATTTTCAAACCATGGATATGTTGCCAGTGTGCATTTTTCTTTATGTGCAGTCTTCAGTGTTATGTTGTGACAATGCTGTTGCTTACAGTGTGGTTAGTTTTAGGCACAAAAAACACTTGGGATAGAAAAGAGATCATGTTTTGGCTCAGCTGGCCCAGTCGCCACATACATGGCTTGAAAATATCCAAACATTTTGTTTTGTTTTTGCAAGTTGTCCCAATGTCTCATTAAAAATATCCAGTGGTTTTGCATTTTGTAAATGTTGGAAACATTGTCTCTAACAGTGGTATCTGCCTTGGCAGCCTTGTAGAGAGCATATTGCAGAAATGTTGATGAATGGATGGCAAAAGCGTACAATACCGACATTTTGTTCTGGTGACTGGGCTGTTTGATAATCCCAGTTGCTACTTCTTTTTTGTTTTTGAGCTCAAGTCCCAAGTCCTAATAGAGATGGGCAGTGCATGTAGCTGCATGACAACTCAATAATTAATTAATTTTACCAAATGATTCCATCTGCTGCAATGTAAAATCAACTGTGTAATTTGTTTTAATATTTAACTATGTACTCTTTGTCACTAAAATGTATTTTAGTGACAAAGAACTATACTATATACTACAATAGTATTTTTATTTTTTGGCTGTTTTGGTCATATTTGGTCATTTGGTCATACAATATTTTACCCTTTACCCCCTCTTGGCTCATGGGATATTAGCACTATAGGTACAACATTTACTTCTACACCTGTATGAAAAATTGCATAATAATAAGCATATAGATATCAATAACTAATATATTTTCTTAATTAGGGTAATTTATAAAATGTGACTGTCGTAATCAAAACAAAACATAAGAAACACATTTGTCTCACTCAGAACCAGAAAAATAGTCACTGAGAGACACAAGTGAAAAAAAGCTTATCACACATCATCATAAAGAAGTCTGCTGACATTTTTCTTTTTTGTATTTGCACAGACAGAACTTTGCAAGTGAACAGTGTCTTCTCCTGGAGCTGAAAGGTTGTACCCTGGTGCAAAGCACTGACCAGCGGGGTCTCTAGACAGCGGAGGAGCCGGAGACACAGAAAACAATCTTCTGCTTGTTTCTGCTTTACCTCTTCTGACATGGCCTGACCCCTCCATCGATCTCCTCTCCGCACAATGGGCTTCCTCCTGAAGAGCAGACTGTGCGTGTGTGTGTGTTTTCCCATAAGTGTGTGTGTGTCCTCTTTCCTGACAACATATTTTGTTCTAACCAACATGCCCAGAACTCTCCAGGATAAGTCTCGAAGGTGTTTTCCAGAGAGGCTGATTCTGGTGTTCATGAGATGCTGCTACAGCGTGGAGGTTGCACTAACACGCTGATATACTTTTTAATACTGTAACTGCGTATGAAATATGGTGCAACACACGAGGCATTTCTCTATTTTTAACATATTCGGCTGATTTTTTTTTTCTCTCAATTCCAGTGATCAGTTGTTATCACCTGTGTTTTTCCTTCTGTGGTTTTCAGGAACATTTACCAGCAGAGAGAGCTGGTTTGTGTTTATGCCTGTCAACATCAATGACAAAAAAAAAAAAAAAAAAAAAAGCGAGTTGAATCATCTCACCACACACACATACACACACACACACGCTCACACAAGCTGGTGCGTACACAAACACTGCCCACTCGTCTTATCTTACACTGCTTGTTAGAAGTAAAAACAGTACAGTGAGTAAACCAGGACCCCTGCCAAAAACGAGGGGAAAAAAAATCAAGAGGAAGAGAGGAAGAAAATAAAATGTAATTGAGAGAAAGAGAGAGAGAGAGAGAGAGAGAGAGAGAGAAGGAGAGCGAGGAGAAAGGGATGGAGAGGGAGCTGTTTGGGCCTAGAAAGTGACTTGAGATAAAAATAACTAGTCACACGACACAGAGCAGATCTGGGCGCTGTTTCTCTTGCCCCGGGGCTCGGCCTGCCCAGCCACCACTGCGAGAGAGAAAGAGAGAGAGGGGAGGGTGAAAGAGAGGATGATGGCAAAAAAATGAGAGAGGGTTTGGGGGATGGATGGATGAGGGACTGGGATAGAGTGAACAGGGGAGAAGGTGGTGTTAAGGGGCAAAAATCTGTAAAGCTCACAGTGGGAGGTGGAAGAAGGGAAAATGTACAGCGGAGACTGGAGAGGGGAGAGAGGGATGGAGGGAGAGAGTGAGTGATGATTGGGGGACAGAAAGAAGGAATGATAGGGACATGAAGGGCGTATAATAGACAGACAGAAAGAAAGAAGGGAAGAAAGAAAGAAAGGAGAAGTAACGTTTTGATGTATGGGCTCTTGCTTACTATTGTGAGTCCCCCTGAATGTGCTGCAGGCAAAACAAAAATCTTTTGTGATTAATTGGAAAAAAGTGGACTATTATGAACCGACTGCACAAAAGCCAGCGCATACAGTAATATAAATACTAAATGAGCACCACACAATGCGATGCAAATAGCTGGCGAGGGAGTGAAAAACAAGGTAGGGGTGTTCAAAGCTCTTAATATGTATTCAACCAAATTAATGCATTATGTATGGCTCTTTCTCTTCCTCGTCGGGAGGGAGTTTATTCTTCCTCTAGTGCGTTGATAACAAGCATAACATGGTGGAGTCGGTGGGTCAGCTTCTGTTTTCTGACAACAATTAAGACCAAATTCTGGCTCGTATATATTTTTTTTAACAAACACTGACTGTAAGTCTTTGCTAACCCTGATATGGGTCAGAACAGCAATGCTTTTAAAGTGAATTTATTTATAGATTTTATTGGATTGCATTTCAAAGGGTCAGTTCACTGTAAAAATCAATATGCATGTACAGATAGTGTTGGGGTTTTGGAAAGGTTTTGTCGTCCAGTTTAGTGTTGTGCTATACATATGCTTATAAAGAGTTATGATTTATGTATCTTTTGGTGTTTAAAGCAGCTACAAGGAGCTCGTTTTTGTTGATTCTGGCAACCCTTCAGCATGACCACCTCTTGCTTTAAAGATTTTCACTCGGCTAGCTTGTGCAATTGTTTCAGAAGCAAGTGAAACAAAAAGACAACACATTCATAATTTTTTTCTTATAATTAAGGTTATGCAACGTATGTATTTGTGGCTATGTGAGATTAATACGAAGATGAAAGTAAACAGCAAAACTTTGAATTCGGCTGTGAAATCCTTCAGTTCATCCTCCTAAAAAAATGCACAAAAAAAGGACACAAATTACTACAACAGGTTTCCATGTGTAGATGTGCACTGTATTCCTTAATTATACAGAAATAACACATTTTTTTGTTTGCTTATGTAGGCTCTTTAGAAGGATCACTATTAGACTGTTTCATAACCAATTAAAAGTTTAGTTTGAAGTATGTTTGAAAAACTCTCCTACATCTTTGACTCATACAAGAGAAAACATGTTGTTTTAACATTTGAGACCTCACTCATTCCTAACCGGTGTATACAATATGTACATTTCTTCCGAAAGTATGAGAAGAAGCCAGTTTTTAGAACAACTGCCAAAGTAGATCTGATGATTCCGCCAAATAAAACTGAACCTATCCGCACGGCCAGATACCACGAATAAGTGGGAAAATATGTTTTTTGATATTCAAAGTGACCCTTTAAATAAGAGATAATCCTATCTAAATAAACCTCGTGCCATATTCAACATCCCCCGCAGTGCAGTTTCTGGCAGTTGTCTTTGGGAAAAATGTTCCCCAGCACTGTAAATCTAGTGGAAACCAGACATTGGTGGGAGCCGTCTGTGTCGTCAGCTCTAAGGACATCCCACACAGCCAACCTGATGAATAGTCCAAACACCTCCATCACTGAAGGGGATCCTGTTTTAAAGTCCATGGCTAACAAGCAGCTGGAGCGAAACATCTTCAGTCCCGCCTCTGCAACAATGTAAAACTTTATTTTTCCCTCTGTCAATGTGCAACTGACTGACAACAGCGTGTTTCCATCCTGACACCATATGCCCTCCATGCTGCTTAACAACCTCGTCAGTGGAGTCGGCAAAGGACCATAAAAAATAGGCGACCACGGATAACGCCTGATGGCCATTCTTGGCATCAGGAGGGGGGTCCCCTCCTCCTGAAGCAGGGCTAATTAACCAACAGGCTTATCTAATGATACCCCTATCTCTCTCTTTCTGTCTAACCCTCTCTCTCTCTCAGCCTGGGCCCCCCTTAGACACTTCTCCCTGCACGCTGACATTGTTTTCTATTATTATTCAGGCACTGATGCCTCAGTAAGTAGTAAAAAGCCTGTTGACCATTCAGTGGCCAGTGGAGAGGAGAGCTGGGGCTGTGGATAATTAAAAGTTCCCCAGGTCTCAGACCCTCAGGGGTTAAAAGGAGGGGAGGAGCTGGGGGTTTGAGGGGCTGAGACAGGGGCCCTCAGTGGTGGCGATGCACAAGTCTCTCTTTTGGGTAGCTGCACCAGTGCAACATATCTGTCTATTATCTGATTATTGAGAATATACTGAACCGTGTAGTTTCTTTACGTGTTTATAGTTTATCTATTAGAAAAGGATCTTCAAAGTTAGCATGAGAAGGAAAGAACTCAGCTGCTGCATAGACAAAAATGGTCCAATATGCAGGAGACTGTGCGGAAAATCTACGGACAAAGACATCACAGCCACAGTGGAACAAAACATCGTGATACTCGCATTGCAGATATCCCCAAAACAAAAGAAACAAACAAAGCAAAAACATTTCAGATCTCGTGGATTATCAGTTTTGCACCTGAAACCCTCTGGTTCTCACCGGCTTTGGGCTAATGTGCGTATCACTTATCTTTTACACCCTGATATTGTTAATCTGGCTGTGGCGCTAACGTGAAAATTAAATATTTTTTTTTTTGTTTTTGGATCTGAACGCTTCTTTCATTTGGACAATAGGCTTTGTTTTTCTTTTTGTATATTTTCCTTTTGTGCCGAAATTACGTGACCTCACAGGTCTATTATCAAGTTGGCTTCATTTTTAGATTAGATAAGATTCAGCTTGTGCAGAGAACAGGTACAAAGCCAATTAAAGGATAGTCTTGTTTACAGATAGGTGCAGATTTACACATTCACCGTACATTATGACCAATACTGTGTGCCATTCTCATCTTTGGAACAAAATCCTCAACACACACATTCGCTGATCCACCCAGACACACAGCACCTCACAGCGAGGCAAGGATTGCGGCCACAGAGCCCCTCTCCTCCGATCGATCAGCTGATTAACGGTCATTACTGATTGGCTCTGAGCTGATTGCATCCCATCATCAAGAAATCTACTCTTGCCCCGAGGCTTGTGTGTGTGTGTGTGTGTGTGTGTGTGTGTGTGTGTGTGTGTGTGTGTTTGTGTGTGTGTATGATGGGGGGCTGTCACAGCTCACTCGATTACTGGGAGGTGAGGAGGGGAGTAGAGGGGGAGGGTTTGACCATCACAACACACAGAAATGCACACACCATCCGGGGTCAAAAAGGTGTAAACAGAGGGCCAGAAATCATACTGCATGAGAGAGATCGCTTTTTTCCCAAGACCTCTATTGGACGGCTACTTTTCCAGCCCTTTTTCCCTCCCTCCCACCCTCCCCTTTTCTTACCGCCCTCCTTCCCCTCCTCCTTTTTTTTTTTTTTTTGGAGGCACATTTGAGCTGGGTCAAGCAGAAACGCTAGCCCAGTTTCCGCTGCTATGGCCGATAAGGCATTGTACCTTGGCCCAGTAAACAATGGGATGCCATCTGTCCATTAGTGAGAGCAGAGCGTGAGGAGGGAGAGAGAAAGACACAGTGAGAGAGAGAGAGAGAGAGAGAGAGAGAGAGAGAGAGAGAGAGAGAGAGAGAGAGAGAGGACCCATTAGTGGGTCCATGGTGAGGGCAACTTGAACCACATGAATGGGAGAGCTCTCCAGCGAGGGGTCAAGCAAGTTGGATGATGAAGAATGACAAACTTTTTTTTTCCACTGAAGTTTGATGTTTTGAGCTCATTTCCAATAAAAACATGAACACCGGTATTTTAGAAAATGTCCTTTATTTGTCCCATTCTTCGCAAAGGTCTCAATATAAAAAAAAACAAAACAAAACAAAAAAATCACAATTGTCGGCATGAATTTAGACCTGAAATTGTCCCAAAACCCATCAAAAATATAAACTCGTAACATCCCAATCGCGTGGGCCTCTGAGGCACATTACGCTGAAGGGGACGAACAAAAAGATGGCCTGGGGCGATGCATGTCTGCCTCCGGCGATGACCCCGGAGTCACCACGGCAAAACATCCCCCGGAGGCTCCATCATATCTGTGACTAACATTCAAATGGAAAATCAAAGATCCTCCATCACAGTAATCCCAGATGCACCCAAATAATTCTCACTGTAGTCTAATGAGAGAAATTACCATCAGTCATGTGATTCTTTGTCCTTTGTGATGGAGACGTTTCTTTCTTAAAGGACCGGGATCAAAGGCCCTGTGATGTGGGAGTGCATAATGCAAACTGACTGAGAGCGGTAACAAGAAATTGCTGTTCTTTTAAACATTTCAGGACTTAGAGAACATAAACATAAAGTAACACATCATTTTGCTGGCTAATCTAATAAAACTTGATGATTTTTTCTTATAAATTCATACATTTATGGGTAAGGGTGGTGTTACTTTTCAGTGACGGATCACAAATGCAAGAATCGTGTTTTGACAGTTTCTCCCCCATGTTGGGACTCATGTCTAGACCTCGCTCACTGGTCTATCAGTCTTCTTTTCCCGTTTCTCTGTCTCCCTCTGTCTGTACCCTTCCTCTCCTTTTCCACCCACAGACAGCTCTACGTAACTCCCTTTTCTCTCTGTCGCACACACGCAGGGAAGTGCTAGAAGTGGTAGCGTCAGAGCTCCTCATCAGAGTGAGGGAGTAACGGGTACAAATGTCTGCTCTTTAGACGACACTGTGCGGTGCCGTCCTGGCACTCCAGGGACACTGCGAAAGTGCAGCAAGAAAGGAGCTGATCTGAAAACTGTTGTGCGAGACTGCGAGACTTTGAGGGAGCACAGTGTGTAGATGTGACACTCGTGCATAGTGACTGATGTCTCCAAGTGCGTTGATGTTAACTGCATGTGTTTGTGCGCACATGCACAGACCTGGACACTTGTGCGTGTGCACACATGCTTCAGTGTGCCTCAGACTGACTGTGGGGGGGCCCGCACACACATCTCAGTTCCATCCCTTAGGCAAAGAAGTCCTTCCCAGGGTGTTTTCACTAAACAACCTATTTCTCGCTAAGGTTGTAACTCTTCCAAAAAAAAAGTGTTGTTCTCTGCTGCTAAAATCGGACAGGGTGTAGTACATGCTTGAATCATGGCACACCTTGACACGCCAGCAGCTGTGGTGTGGAGGAGCGCACATGCTCAGCTAACACTTCACACATGGGGCAGAGTTTAAGACAAAAGGCAAAGCGGGCCTGCCAGTTTTCAACCGACTTCATGTGGCTGGAGCTCGTTTAGCTTTGAATCACGTTCACAACAAGGAAATTTGATCAGAAAAATAAGTGGGAGTTTCTAAAATTTGCGGCGTAAATAAAACGAAGTGCTGTGTAGAATGTGGCTGAGACGCCACCAGAACTGCGTGAGCTTTATTTCTCATCCGTCAGTGTAAAGCAACACAAGTCACGCTAGTTGCTCGAGCAGGATGAGCAGAACTTCAGAGAGAAAGAGACAGACCGGGGGAGAAATATGTGTTGGGAGTGAGGCTGAAAAAGACGGACTGACAGAGAGACAGAGAGCCTGAGGGGTGGACGGGGGAGGAGGGGGGAGGTGGAGGGCTACCTGCTGCGAAACTTCAAAGTCCAAGCTGTCACCTACATTATTTGACCTTTCACCTCCCACAAACCCCATCATCATATTATTGTCCCAGTGTGTTGTATGTCTCAACCACTTTCTGGTGAAAAAGAAAAAAAGTGCTTTGGAGGAAAATGAAATTTTATGAAAGAAGGAGAGGACGGGAAGAGGACAGAATTTGGCATCTGACAGGGTGTCTCATCTCTCTCGGCCTGGCCTTCTCTTCTGCCCTATTTTCCCTCGCTCAATCTCCTTCTATCTATCTTCTAGTGACGGTGGTAAAGAGAAGATGCCTTAAAATGATTAGAGTTAAATAAACGGTGGTGGGGCCTCGGGGCCCGGAGGCAGAGCTGATGTGAAATCAGATGCTATCAGCCAGGTGAAGCTCGGCTCACCTGGCTCCGCAACAACAGCATGAATAACTGCCATGCACGCTGCTAAATTACCAGGATTTACATACATTTCTTCTTAAAAAATGGGAACAGGGACGGGGCAACGTAAAGCATGAGACAACAAACAAGGAGGCAGTTTGACTCACTTTCTTACTGCTTGCTTAGAGCCTCACCTCCCACTACGACACACACACACCCTGACAGAGAGAAAATGTATACTATCAGCGCTGATCAGATTTCAGCTGCCTTATCAGTGCAAACAATATGCGGACGGATTAACATAATTGAAAACGATCAATCCGCTGCAAAACTCTTATTATTCTCGAGCTCAGTTGGCCGTAGAGATGCTCAGATTTCTGATAACGGAGCAACAAAAGCCACGTGGGCTGACGGGTCGCAGAGTCATTTAAACGTTTGGGTACATTGATATACAGCAAAGGCCACTGAAGTCCTCCCATGTCAACTGCAAGCAGGCAGATTTATGAGACGAAATTGAAATGTTCTGTAAAGATTCAGTGCACACTGAAACATATGTAATTTCTTGAAACAGCTCTTACACACACACACTTCTAAATACATCGGCACCTTAAAATCCTTTATAAAACCATAGAAGTTGTTCCGCTTGCGCTTCTGTTTAATCACAGTTTTTGTAAGAAGGTATTCACTGATGGTGTCTGACGCCATGCCTTGGTTGTCATATATCTACTTTGTGTGTGTGTGTGTGTGTCTTTGTGCGCGTAGTGTGTATGTCTGAGGTCATGCCTGGATGGCTATCTATCTTTTTGTGTTACAGCGCCTTAGGGGAGATACCGAAATCTGATAAGCTGAGCAGGAGCGTAAATACCTGGCTACTTTAACATCACTGCAAAGAGGACACACCTTGCTGTGTGTGTGTGTGCGCGCATGACTGCTAATCTGTATAATTTCCTGTGTCAGAAGCGCTAAAATTGGATGCATGCATGTTTCTTGCATCTTGACTTTATCCTTTAACTGTTGTCCTTTGTTCAGTGTGTGAGACTCATCGGCGATCCCACAACACCACACCTGCCACAAACAGTGCGTGCACAGCATCCCTCTGCTACCATACAGTTTTGACTTGTGTCAGTAATAATGGACGAACGCCGCTTGTATCAGCGCGCGGGGGAAAGGCTTTGCTGGATTGGCTTTTTAGCAGTGTTTTCTATCTGTTAGAAACCTGATAGATAGAAATGCTAACGCTAATGTTAATTAAACTTCCTGTGGCACACGGTCTGTCCAAAGTCTGCCACAAGCCTATCAAGGAGCTGGAGGCATATCCTGGACAAAAACCATTGTTGGAGGTTCCTGTAAGAATAAATGGACTTGGTGATCTGTTGCTGTACCCTGTTTGAATCCTAATCGAAATGAACATGGACACAGGCTGGTTTCAGAGTGTATATAATGTTTTTGACACACTGTTTTTGCTGTTGTTTCAATTTTGACAGTCAAGCTTGCAGAACACTTTGCATTTTAGATTTGACAGGGTCACCAGGTCACCAAACATTTGCCCCGCTGGAGTGACTGAATTCCTTAAATTTTACACTATCTAGTGTGTTTGTGTACATCTCTGCATATATCCTTTGGGAAGCAGAAACACAGTACAGTCCATGATAAAGTTTCGTGACCCTTCTCGAGCCTCTTTGTGCTTCAGCGAGGAAGAGAGCCTGGTGTCTTAGTAAAACAAACATGTGGCAGAGGGTTACGAGCATGAAACCACACTATAGCGGCTTGTTGCATTTAGGTGGAAGTGAATGAGAAATGCTCATTATTCTTTTTTTCAACAGCTCTCCGCCTTGGCGAAGACACTTCCAACTCCAAACCGCTCCAGCAGATCTGTTCAGTGGTGAATAGGGCATGACTGGTTATACTGGGCTGCTCTCCAGTGGGAGTTGGAGTGTAATCTTTCCGAAGGCTATTGCTATGAATGAAATAATAATAAAAAAATCTTAGTCAGTTTTACAGCTCATATAAACAAATGCTATTTATTGCTGACAGTACAAAGTGGACTGGTATTTCAGACTGCTTTTTTATTGAACTATGTGTGCAGGCTTTTTTTTCTGCAGACCTGCAGGACACATGCACGTACATCTGGCTGTGCGCATGACGGTGTGTATGTGGGTCTGACTGTGTGTCCGGGAAGTCAAATCCAGTGCTTTTTGTTTATCCCCTGCTAAGTGTCTAAATCCAGGGTAGCAGGCTCGGGCAGGCTCTTAAGACAGAGACCTTTCTCATTCAATCATCATCGGCCGCTTTGATGTGTGACCTCTGCTCCTCGTGCTGGAAGAGCAGAAATCAGAAATCAGTTTTACTGTGTGTCACATGTGACAGGCTTTCTGTAAATCCGTATAAAGTCTTAAAAAAAAACGATAATCCGAATTGTAGACCTTAAAATGTCTTAAATGTTGATGAGGTCATGGCATTAATTTTACATCATAAACTTACAGTAACATTCCTGCTTTAAGATGATTTTTGGGAATACCACAAATACAATCAAGTAGTGGTGTGTAGGCTAACGTGGCATTATCAAAAAAAGCCACTTCAAGAGCTTCAAAAGCATTTAATTTGGTTCTGTTATGTGAATATCATCTGATATAGTTAAATGCACAATATGCAATTTCTGACGCTAAATGCACCGCAGATTCTGCTCTGATCCTGAACGGTTAATCTTCACTCCTGTTTATTAACCTGACTGCAGCAGTAGTTAGCTGCAGTGCTTTACTTCAAGAACATAACTTTACCGACAGGAGAGGTGAAAAAGAGTTACTATTGTTAGCTTACGGCTAATGTACAATAAATTACTCTGGCTCTTTGAGGTTACTCAACAATCCTGTGAGCTTTGCTGGTGATGAACACAGCACTGAACAACCAAGGCTGCTGATGCAAATCTATCTGATGTGACTCAAGCACAAATGTTCATGGAAGAATAACGTTTTAGTTTAATTCATGTAACATTTAGTTTCAATTGCACTAACGATCTCGGCAGCATAGCAACAAGCGCAAAAATGAAACACACCATTAACTCATTTAGGATAATATATGCACACAAGTCAACAACTTATAAAACAGGTCACTTTTGGATATTTAAATGCGGAAGTCTGGGAGATGTTTCCCTCATATGCATCATTATTTTCTTTCTAGTGAAACGGGTCTTAAACTGCTTTCGCAGATGTCTTAAAAAGTCTAACATTTTACTTGCTGGAACCTGCAGAAACCCCTGGCGCACAAAAATAAAGACACATCCATGCACTTATATGCAAATATTCATTGTCGGTGTACACTCATGTATACTAATGAGTGCTTGTACTGTCCCATGGATGCACGAGTAAGTAATCACACATGTATACACACACACATGGCTCTTCCTGGCATACTCTTTTACAATAAATCCTGTTTTTTATATATCTTTGGTCAGATGGTTTATCAGCCTGGGAATCATCTGGGTTGTTAATTGTTTTGAATCACACTCACAAAGCATTAGTCAAATGAGGGCATGAGGCGCAACTTCTGGTTTAAATCACCTTCAGACCATTTAAACGCAAAACTCTTATTTTTAACAGCGAAAAGATGATGAGCCAAACCTTTTCTGCCTCAGCTGCACCTTTGACTCTGTGTCAGTTAGAATCAACTCTAACTGCGTTTTGCTCGTGTCTTAATGGCTCTCTCTACAATCCAGTTTTACCTGGTTCTCTGACCCCTTTCAGGTCAAAAAGTCAAACCGACTGCCGCATGAAAAAAACAGGAATTATCCTCTAAACCCTCTGCAAGACTCTTTCAAAGCTGCAGTCATCAGTGTCTATCCAACAACTAAATACTTCTATTCTTCTCTAAGACGTGTAGATGCAGATTGGGTTTGGAGACATTAAGTTAGTGCTGAGAAGGAGGATTTGTGTGTTTTTGTGTGTGTGTGTTTGGGGGTTGGGGGTGGAGAATCTCCACCTCGATGTGTTTCTTTCTTCTCTACGTGACTAAGGCAGATGGGACCAGAGTATTACTGCAGCACTTGAGCGTGCGATGATGCTGATCCGCTCAGAATGTGAACTCGACCTGCACCTTTCACACCCAAAAGCAGCGTCCTCCCCTTTTCGAGCCTATCCCATGACACATTTGCACGCTAAAGCCATGCCATAATCTACCTTGGCGCTGTCTTAGACAACAGCGACGTCTAGGAGCGTTTTGTGGCCTCAACCACCCCCGCCCGCCCCCCCTTCCTGTCGTCAACTTTGTCATCTTTTTAAGTTGACAGCTTTGAAAGTGCCTACCTCATCACCCCCCCATTGAAAAAACCCGTCCTGGTCCGTGCTGGCCTTGTGCGTGCCAAGTGTGCCTCTCCTTGCCGTTGCAGGCTGTGCCTTTGTATCGGCATTACTGAGGA
The DNA here is from genome assembly GCF_904848185.1 of Acanthopagrus latus. NCBI lineage: Eukaryota > Metazoa > Chordata > Actinopteri > Spariformes > Sparidae > Acanthopagrus > Acanthopagrus latus. The sequence goes on along the minus strand of NC_051057.1, from coordinate 10,112,257 downwards.
TTTAGGAAAGAAGTCGGGGATGCCAGCGCACTTGATGTTGTTACGGAAACACATGTGGATAGTCCATGTGGCAAAGAGACACCGCTGACTTTTGTTTACATCTGCGTCGATGCCGTGAGGAACAATGAGGGTGTATTAAAACCACATTGTCAATACATGCGAATGTCTGGCATGAATCGGGGAGGATATTTTCAATACTTACTTTGTGTTTGCTTTTTACCCCCTCATCTATTTTTTTTTCTTTTTAATGATTCCCATGTCTGGCCCCACATAAAGCACTGGAACTACTTTTCTGTTGAAAACCTTAACTGCACAGTACTATTTAAGGGCATTTAGTGGTTTGTGGCAACTGACTCTAAATTGCAAAAACATTTGCACGGCAATACTCCCTCGCCTCGGAAAGTAGTTTCTAGATCAGGGTTTTATTGTGTTTGTTGATGACTGCCGTCTTTTTATGTGTTTTGCTCCATTGCTTCTCTCCCTGTCCATTTTGGAGGAAAAAACAAAGGGAGGGAAGAAAAAAAAAACATTCCACTTGTTAATTCGCTGATCTCACCAGCAATCGATTGGGATGCGTTTGTCACCGTTACGGCGGATTGAAGGGCCCAAAAAAAGAACATGGAGGCAGTAAAAGCAGGGAGAGTTTAATCTGAAGTTGTGAATGACAATATTGATTTGACTTTTCCTTTTTTGACAGGCAGGATGGCGGCTCAGAATCCGAGGTAATGGTGACTATAACTGTCACAACATGCTGTTTTCTTGCCTCTCCTCCTTTTGTCTTTGACTCCTTTCCATGTCTGTGTCTGCTTTTTGTGTCTGGATTGATATATTTTCGATAGCACATTTATTTTTGTCGAGACAGGAGTGTATGTCAAGGACAGGAAACAGTTTAATATCCCATGTCATACGTGGAGAGAAATGCCAATTTAATTCTGTTTAACAGCAATTAATCACACTTCAATAAGAGTGCGATGATAGCCATTGTGCCTATACAAAGTAGCAGCTGCTACAATGTCTAACTGTTTATTTCCTGGCACGTCTTACAGTAGATCTAATGCAAATTTATCGCAACAATCAATAAACATTAAATGTTACCCAGGTCTGCGTTTACAGACATTAACTTTCATTCTAAAGCACATGAGGGTTGAAGCAGAGTGGGGCTCCGTGCAGCCTGCTGCACCAGAAGGAAGCTCATCTCTGTGAGTGAGAGTGGAGGTATTTGCCTTTAGAGGGCCTTGTGGACACATTAAGGCCTATTTGCATGTCCATAACGCCAACAGAGAAGCCCATCTCTGCACTTAGGCTCAGTGGAGCCGTAGTTTTAAATATTGCAGGGAAGCAGAGCATTGAAAGCTGCCTGACTCTTTTACAGAAGAAGTAATGAGTCCCCATGATAGCTTGTTTTGGATGATTTAAGACACTATATTAACAGTCTGTATGAGTTTTTTCCTCCTTGAAAGGCTCTGATGGTGATTTGAATGTATATGTATGTATGTGTGTGTGTATATATATATATATATATATATATATATATATATATATATATATATATATATATATATATATATATGCATAGAGAGACAGAAAGAGAGGTATTAACATTGTAGAAAATTAACAAATGTTGACAAGAATACTAACAACACACTAACTTGTGATACCCTCATCTGATCTCCATGTGGAATCTCTGTATACAGAAATATGCAAAGTGATGGCCTGTCTTGACCGTTCCCCGAGCCCCTCCCCTGTCACTTTTTTTAGAAAAATGTTACCTTCTTTCCCTTTTGTCCTCCACCACCACAATTAAGGGCCACGGCTCTGAATAACAAAACAGGGGCCCCTCCTCGCAAGGCAGCCTCAGGTAATGTTTACACTCCGGGACATCAAAGGCATTGCTGAACTTTTCCGAGCCCCTCCTGCTCAGGTAGTAATCCCAAAGTATAATCTCTTTAAAAACTGTAAAACCCATTAGAGTGACACCATCTAAATCCTCCCAGAAAAAAAAGGGAGAGAGGGAGAGAGAGCGAGAAAGGGAGCCGGAAAGCGAACTTTTTGCGGGCCTCCGAAAATTGTGACAGCCGCCTGTCAAGTGGATTTATACACGCGGCGGGGGGGAAGTAGAGATGGATTGCGTGTTTACCCTCAAAATTTCCCGGGACGTATTGGCAATAATCGGCCGGACGGATGGCTTGCTTCCTGAGCAAACATGCTATAGGTGGTTTAAACAACATAATGTGTGTTTACAGAAGAGATGTAATGGTGTTAATTTGGCCTAACTGACTCTAAAACAACAGCCAAGCCAGTAAAACAAACAAATCTCCTTAGCTGCCCTGCCTTTAGGGGGATTCAAAACATAATTCAAACTCAAATAAATACTGTTAAACGTTTGCCACCATCCCATGCACTTGGGCGAGGAGGAACTGCTTCTTTAATCCTATTAGTTAAGTGTTTATGTTTGCTATTTTAACACATTCCACTAACTAACTTTTTTTTTTTTTTAAATAGTTGTGTGGTATTACATGTGCGAAGACTGTCCGTAACAAGTTCATGAGCCAGAGACTGTCAGTTTTTGCACATGGTGGCTGGACGGGTGACACGCGAAGCTTCTTGTCTTCCTCCTCTCCGTGCTATTCCTTTCTCCTTCACCTCTTCGTTTCACTCCCCCCCTCCTTTTCCTCCCCTTCTGTCTCGCTTGCATGTGCACTCGGTCTCACCTTTACCGCACACTACGGCCTACACACGGATACACACGCGGGCATACTCCGCACACACACACACACACACACACACACACACTCGCAGACACTGTCCAATCATCCACTCCACATGCAGCGAGCAACTTTTCTAAAAAAGCCATAAATCCCGGGGTGAAGAAATATTCCATTTCAACAGCCCCTTGCTGTGTGCCCTCCCCTGGCCCGGGCTCTGCCATGCCATATCACAATCAATTCCATAAGCTAAACTAGGGGTGCAAGGTGCTGTATGAAGGTCAGACAGCCCACTTTGACTGCCATCTGAGCGTGAAGCACTTACCCTCCACACCATGTCCAAACTAGCTGCCAAGCGAAAAAACCTTAATATACCACCTTCCAGCGCTGTAACTCTCCCCTAGAGTTCACCCAACACAGGTCTCTGAATGCCAGATACTGAAAGCAGATACGTTTATGTATTGATTTTTATTTTGTGTATCATTAAATCTGACCTTTTTTAGTGCCAAACAATTACACGATCCAGCAGAATTTTTATTCATCGGGGTGAGAGCGCCTCACACCACGGCAGACTAATGAAATGATTTTAGGTGGGTTAGCTGCTGCTTAAGGCAGGGTGACCCACCCCATTTATTCAGTCGTAAGGGAAAGTCTGGGATACATTATTGCCTTTAGATGGGGAATTAATTTACAAAAGACATTGTTGAATAATAAATGACTAGAAAATTACATTTCATTGCGGGGTTTCAAACTTTCTTATGTTGCTGTGGTCAAGAGGGAAAACGCAACGGATCAGGAGTGTGCTGTTTTAACCAGCTGATTACAGCATCTGGCGAAAAAGGTCCCTCCTGGCCTGAGACGCACATTTTTTTTCCTTTAGTCTTATTTTCCCTCCTCATTTGTGCTGTCTTACCACTGCACGGCTCGTATCTGTCTCGCTCCGTTTTTGCTCTTCTCCTTTGAACCCTCAACCTCTTCTGTTCTCCCTAACCTGTCTGCGTCTCCTTCCTACTGGCCCCTCGCTGCCCGGCAAAAGCACAACTGTGCCCGATGAAGAGCAGCGCCGCTCGCCTCCGCGTTCTTGATTAAACTGGGCAACGGAGAAAGAGACGGAGAGCATTTTATTTAATGAGCGTGACGAACGCAAAGGTGTTCTCGTAAATCATCACATGGTTTACAAACTCAATAAGTAAGGGCTTCCTGCCTCAGCCAGGCAGGCCAAGCGCACACCTAAATTATTAACGAAGCCGGGGGCCCCCAGAGGCACAACTTTGATGATGTTATAAACAGGGGAGAGGACAAGGTGCCTTCTCAGCAAAAGATTACAGGACCTCCCACCTCCCCCCCCTCGAATCCCAGACCCCCGCACACTCCTAATTACCCACCTCCAATGGTGAGAAGGAGAGATAGAGATGGAGGTGTGGAAGCATCTAAATAAACTTAACACATTCCTTCCCTCCATATTGCCCTGTAAACTAATTGAAACTGTACAATGTGTTGCTGCTGCTCGTGCGTGCACGTGAGCAACCCAAGTTTAACTTTCTGCACTCATGTTAATGAATAAAAGTGACTGCATCATTTATTCATTTATTTTTTACAGACCTGTATATATTTGTAAATCATGAATAAGAATGTGCGCGTTCGTGCAAACTGCAGCCAGGCAACCATGATGATCGAACTAAATTCCTCTGCCAGAATTTTTTTTTTTTTTCCATCCCTCATAGGATAAATTTGTCTCTGGGCAATACTCCATTTTTAAATCCAAATTCATCAAGCTTTGATAATAGCTGATGCAGCGTTTCATTGGGTTTAGGTCGGGGGAAAATGGTAGGGGAGGATAGGGAGAGCAGAACTGTAGGTGTAGATAGGAAGGGAGGGAGGGGGAACTGTTGGTCAGGAAATAAGCTGATCAAGTTGATGATGAAATGTGAGAGAAGCTGGCACACTCTGTGGATGAGAGTCAGCGGTAGAAATGTAGAGAGAGCGAAGGCGAAACACACTGTGATTAGGAAAACTAGGAAGCGATTAAAATCAACATGTTAGAACTCCCGACGCATACACTCATATCCAAATCATGGTTGTTTTTGTGCTCCAGAATATCACAGAAATCCCGCCCAACACAAAGAAGGACAAAAACGTGTGTAAAATGATGTAATAATCTTGTCTGCATCCATTAGTTTTTGGTATTAACCTCCTAAATAAGGCTACCATCTTTATAGGCCCAGTTGTACCGCGATGTTAGTAAACTCAAAAAGCGAGCGGCAACGTCTCTGGTGAGAACGAGATAAAGAGGTATGATTTCCCCAGTGCAAATATGCTCCAAATTAAAAACCAAAAAGGGGTCCCCAGTGCCTTCGCTCTAAATCTGATAGCAAGTCAGATGAATTTGTCATTGAGCAGATAACAATGTAACGATTTCAGTACGACTGTTGGCCGTCTGCTTCTGCTTTGCCGGTTAGTAAGCTGAGACAGTAAAGATACTGGAGAGAAAGAGGGTAGCTGCTGTAAATTGACTTTAACACAAAATAAGGTAACATCACATAACATAACATGACATGACATGACATAACATGATCATTATTCTGAAACACCAAATGTTCAAAAGGCCTCTTTGGACCCAGAGTCCATTTGTCCGACAGCCTGATCCCAAAAGCTCCGAAGCTCCAAAGGCTCGCTGCTCCGAGAATACACGCTCTCTCCGGAGTTTCTTGCCCTCAATATCTTGGTGTAATTGATGTGCAGGAGAGGACAAAGACAGGTGACATTCGTCAGGTGACCTTCGCCACCTTGGTATCAACAGTACACACACAGTTAACATTATGGAATGCTCTCAGTTAGGTAAGGTATGAGACAGAAAAAAAATAGTAAGGTTAGGAAGAGTTTGTGCTTTGGGTTATGTCATTTATGTCAGTAAAGTTATGTATGTAGTAACTTGGTGATATTGTGTGTGGGTATTTTCGGAAAACAGGTTGTTGGACAAATGGGATTTTAGTCCAGTGGGACAGTTTCCAGGCCATTGAGGTTTCAGGATAATGGGCTGTCGGAACCATGGCAAAGCACCTTATGCGAAACCACATTAGATGGCTCTAGGATCAGGTTTCACCAAAACCCATTAATCTCCCCAACTCTGCAGTATATTTAGCATTCCTGCTGCTTCACTAAAGACTGGGGGAACAGATCCTCAATGTTTGTCCTTCCAAAGGTTAAAATACTATTATATCCTAAATCTTTAGGTCTGGGTTCTATATTAATATGGGCTTAAATCAAGGTTTGCAGTCCGATCTCACTGGTGAGAACAACTGCACCTTACATTTAGGTGCTCGTTGGGAAATAAACAACTGAGATAGATGAGTCAAAGTTAATCAGAGCACTTGATAACATAATAACTTGACAGTGAACTCCGTTGATTCATGAGTGTAAAAGGATCCAAGGGTGGAATTTACCTTTGAGGCAGCAAAGCATCAATCACACTGAAACACAATCAGATTTCAATGTGATAAATGACCTCAAGTGCTTCATATAAAAAAAACAGTTATGGCACGTCCAAAAAAAAAAAACAAAAAAAAAAAAACAGGGTGTGTATGTTTTTTTTAAGTAATCATTTTAATGGCTCTCGTTTTCACTCTCTCTCTCTCACGTTTCATCCCTCTCAGTGTTCTGTTCTCTCTCTCTCTTTTAACGTCCTCTTTCTCGAAGTGGCGGGCGTTGGGGTGGCAACAAGTGAAAACAGTAACACAACAAGTGTGCACCCAAAACAAAATGTACAAACATGAGATGCCGTGTGTCAGAATGGCACCGACACGTGTGTTGGATCAAGAGCTGGTCTTCCTCGACTGTCTTACACTGTGACAATTCAAGTCAAGAGTCTGGGAGTCAGTTAAGGCTCTTTGCTCGAACACCGTTGCCATTTTCCCTCCTGCGTCCTCCATCTGTGGGAGTCTGGGGCAGCAGTCTTCGCTCGACACAAAGCCATCTGTGAGGGGGATTCAACCACGCACCAAGCGTTTTGAAAACGCACAGAGCGTGCTTTCATACGTTTCCCATCACAGTCAAGCAGAAAATTGAGAAAATCGTGTCAAAGACGAGTGAGCATCCCAACCTCTGGTCTTGAACTGTGGCCGAGTGGGCGCGGCAGCGTTGGGGAGTCATGGTCACACACGCGGTCTGGTCGCTGCATCGCTCTGGAACGCCAAAAAATCCCAGACGCCCCAAGGGGCTTTGGTGGCATACGAAAGTCTCTGTCTTTCTGTTCCTCCCTCTCCTTTCTTCTCGAAAATAAGCGTGGCTCTTGCATAATGGCATCAGATCAGATGACTGTCGGTGAAGTAAACATCTCCATCTCTCATGTACTTTGCGTGTTGCCTCGTTTTCATGCCTTCACACTTTTGCAATTTTCTCAGGCCAAATTGTGTTAGCTCCATCCCCTCCTGTGGTTTCGTGCTTCTATCATGATCGAACAATAACGCTTTGTATGCGTACATGTGCATAAGAAGCTTGTGCTATAACATTTGGGATGTGTGTGCGGCCATGTGCCTGTAAAGAAAAAGGCGTCAGTTTTATCTTACATACACAAAGGTTCCACATCCATCAGTGTGGATATAATGCCAGACAATGTGAGATCGTCTGAGAAAGAAAAGGGCTGTCCTGCATTAACCATTTTTGTTTTCTGGGGTCCACGTTAAAGAAGTTATGTTTAACCCCGAGACATGCGTCCTCAACTCAAGACACACAATCCCACTACAATAAGTCATCTGTTGGATTCCAAAACGAGGCTGATGACACAGACGCTCAAGTATGCACTCTGAGAGGGAAGTGATGTCACCGCTGCCCACTAAAACTGTAGCTGTTCAAATCAAATTAGATCCACGGCGCCCTGGCACATTCAATTACCCCAAATACCGCCGAAGACGCTGCCGCGATCTCACATCTGCAAGAACAAATGGAGCGCCAACAAAGTCTCTCACACTGAGAGCGAGAGTCGGGCAAGTCGGCTTCCTGTCTGAACGGGAGCAGCAGACGGTTTTTCTCCATCATTGTCTGGGTCTGAACTGCTGCACATGCCATGGATATGATGATGCCGCTTAAAAAAACGTGCTTCCTGTGTCGGTTCACGAAAGGGATCGTGCTGGTTGCTCTAAATAAAGGGAAATAACCTTTTCTCTCCCTCATCTTTTCCGTACGTATCATTCAAAGATGATACAGCTGAAACACTGACATTGATTGAACAGACAAAAAGTGCTTCTTGTCCCACTTAACTAATCCACAAAAAGCCACTGACATCAGACTGATGAGTCAAATCTCTCCCTCCATAATCTCTATCTGTTGATGCATTGATCAGTAGTTGTCATGGCAGCTGACTTGCCATCCCAGCAGTGACACTGTGTACATTGGATAGGTGCGGGGGGGGGGGCTCCACAGCCATAATTAGCTTGCCATCCAGGGGAAAGTTAATGTTTCTCATGTTGAAGTGAAGCTTATTGGTTTCCTGGACAGGCTGTAATGGATAACCCAATGAGGCCAACGTGCACCACACACACACACACACGCTAACAGCAGCACACAAACGCAAACACAAACACATACGTCCGCTCCCCGGGAGGCCTACAGTCAGACAGACAGTGACACACAAATCTATCCCCATTCCCCACATGACAGACCGGCCGGCTGTCTGAGCAGCAGCCTGATCAATAGTCATCAGTGACCTCGTCCACTTGGCCGTCACTTAAACCGAAACTGTAAGACACAAATTCAGCACACAGCGCATTTTCTGCACCTTCTGAATGTGTGCTTGGTGTACAGCACACACACTCATACCCTGCACGCGAGGGTCAAAATCTAAATATGGGTGTTGCATACACGCTTTTTCAGGACTAACTGAGAATTCCTATTGAAAAGAAACGTGTGCGTCTGTGTGCGTTCGCACATCACAAGTATTGCTTAACACGCATTTTTACAGCAAAGCTAACAGGGTGTCAAAATACAGTAATCAATGGTTTGCCTGGGTCACTGATCAATTGTCACATATGCCAATCAAATTCTAATTATTCATATTTTTACCCTTATTGCACGGACAGTCAGGCATGCATACACTGCACCGACTGCTCAGTCAGCCGGAGACTCCATATGATTGACTTCAGATTGAGACTGCTGGATATTTTAAGGCGATCACGTATGTAAAGATTATTTTTGAATGCATACTCACCCATAATGTTGTCACTCATTACCTGCATTCATGGCAACTAACAAACATTAATCCAATATTTGTTGCACTGATTGTATTTTTTATAATCATACACCTCCCATGGTTGACCAAATAGAAACTGTAACTGCACCAAAATAATGCTCCAAATCATATATGTACACATTGTTTTTTTTTTCCAATATGTATCACATGAACAGTTGCACATTTACATGAAAATAATGAAGAAATAATCACAAATTCTGCTCAAGATAAAACGCCCAGTTGATCTTTGAAAGGCAACAGGCGGCAGGGACCGAGGGAGCTAGCGGTGGCACCACAACAACAACAAACAAATGTTTGCTGATAAATAAAACATATTCAATCAAAGCATAAATGCTAATGAAAAGAGAACCTGCAATCACAAGAGCTAAACGTGTGAGCTCTGGCACACACAAAGTGTGAGAGAGAGGTGTTAATTGCTGTGCTAATTAGGTCCTGATTGCATTGCTCTTGTTTTGCACTTGCAGGTGATTAAAATTTCAACAGAGCACATTATTTGGCACTGTTAACAGGTGCCAAGCTCAGCACACACAACACAAACACAGAAACACACACAGCCACAGACATAGAGAGACATAAACA